>NC_135888.1:144331768-144554268 GCF_964194155.1 Cetorhinus maximus | reverse complement strand
CCGACCCAGATACCGACCCAGAACCCAAACTCGTCCCGATCCTGACCCTCACCCTCACCCCCACCCTCACACTCACCCCCACCCTCACCCCAACCCCAACCACAACCCCTAACCCTAGCCCTAGCCCTAGCACTAACCCTAACCCTAACCCTAACCCTAACCTCTAAACCCTCACCCTCACGCTCACCCTCAACCTCACCCTCAGCCAAACCCTCACGCTCACACTCACCCTAACCCTAACCCATACCAAAACCCCAACCCCAACCCCAACCCTAAACCTAACCCTAACGCTAACCCTAACCCTAAACCCAACCCTAACCTTAACCCCTAAACCTAACCCTATCCCTAACCCATAACCCTAATCCCTTACCCTCACCCAAACCCTAACCCTAACACTGACCCTGACCCTGACACTGACCCCAACCCTGACCCTGACCCTAACCCTAACCTTAAACCTAACCCTAACCCTAACCCTATCCCTAACCCTAAACATAACCCCAAACCCAACCCCAAACCCAAACCCAACGCTAACCCTAACCCCCTAACCCTAACCTCTAACCCTATTTCTAACCCCTAACCCAAACCCTAACCCTAACCCCTAACTCTAACCCTAACCCTAACCCTAAACCCTAACCCTAACCCCAACCCTAACCCTGAACCTAACCCTAAAACTAATCCTAACCCTAACCCTAACCTTATCCCCTCACCCTGACCCCAACCCCGACCCAGATCCCGACCCAGAACCCAAACTCGTCCCGATCCTGACCCTCACCCTCACCCCCACCCTCACACTCACCCCCACCCTCACCCCAACCCCAACCCCAACCACTAACCCTAGCCCTAGCCATAGCCCTAACCCTAACCCTAACTCTAACCCTAACCTCTAACCCCTAACCCCTAAACCTAACCCTAACCCTATCCCTAACCCCTAACCCTAATCCCTTACCCTAACCCAAACCCTAACCTTAACCCTGACCCTGACCCTGACACTGACTCTAACCCCTAACCCTGACCCTTACCCTAACCCTAACCTTAAACCTAACCCTAACCCTAACCCTATCCCTAACCCTAAACCTAACCCCAAACCCAACCCCAAACCCAAACCCAACGCTAACCCTAACCCCCTAACCCTAACCTCTAACCCTATTTCTAACCCCTAACCCAAACCCTAACTCTAACCCTAACCCTAACCCTAACCCTAAACCCTAACCCTAACCCCAGCCCCTCCCCCGCCCCCCAACCAGAGCAGAGAGAGAGACAGGCAATAAAAGAATAATGTACCAACATGAACATGATTATAAAACTAGCAAAGCCAGTAACATAGTGATCATGGACAGGCAACAAAACCTACCAGAGGCACGCAGACAGCTCAATAACCCAAAACATGACAAAATTAGATGACCAATAAACCCAGAAACATGAAAGATGATAGTGGAGGTGCTAGAAAAACTATTGATCAGTCGACACATCACCAAAAAACCAACAATAATTAGAAAAACAATACCTACGGCCAAGAGCTTTCTACATGCTCCCCAACATTCCACCAGCGCCCAGACACTTGGACGGTCCCAGGCAGACCCATAGGATCAGAATGTGGCAGCGAATCCTACAACATAGCAGAATACATTGAATACTTCCTCACCCCACTATCCCAAAAACATTAAGGACACCTACCATTTCGTAGAAACGGTAAACTCCATTCAAATTCCACATAACGGCCTCCCGTTCACCATAGATATTGAGAGCTTACACACAAATCTTGAAACAGGAGAATCGAAGCAGTAAGAGCAATATTCAAACGCTTCTCCCAGACTGACAGACCTGATGAGGCCATTCTCCATTTACTGTACTTGGCCTAACCAGGGACGATTTTGAGTTCAATGGGAAATTGCAGATTAAAGGCGCGGCTATGGGTAAAACATTTGTAGCAGAATATGCCAACATTTACATGGCTGACTGGGAAAGTGGAGGTTTTTTAAATGCCCCAAAACACCAGGATACTATTACAGATACTTAAATGACAATTACAGAAGCAGAAATGAAAGTTTTCATCTACACATTAAACAGCCACCACCCATCCATAAAAATAAAAATGATGACACACACAAACAAAATAAATTTCCTAGACATCGCGCTCTCCAGAACCCGACAGGGTAACGGCAACACCTACAAACAGATCCACAGACACACACGCACTCCTGCGCACACACAGCCACCACCCCGGACATCACCACTGACCCGCTCCCACCCCACATGCAACAGGCAAACAGACTTTGAAAAAGCAACAACCTGTTCTCAGCATTAAGAAAAAGAGGCTGCACCAAAAGATTTTTCAGAAACATCAAATCAAACTTCCTAAAAACAAGAGAGAGAGAGAGGGAGAGAGAGAGGCACGGAGACAGAGGGAGAGAGAGAGAGAGGGAGAGACACGGAGAAGGAGAGAGAGAGAGGGAAGCCACCACAAATAGAGGAACACAAATCCATAATACCCTTGATAATCACTTACAGTAAACAGACTAGGGAAATAAACAGGACAGTCAAAAACAACTTTGAACATCTAAAAAATAATAACCAGGCCCTTGAAAACCACAAAATAGCAACAACATACAAGAGGAATAAAAAGCTAAGGGACATCCTAGTCAAAAGTAAAATTAAACAACAAAACAAAGCAACAACTGTACAGCCTGCAAACACCAGAGAACACCAGACACCATCTCAAACTACCCAAAACACCAGACACAATCACAATTACCTGGGAACACCAGACACGATCACAAATTAACTGAGAACACCAGACACAATTTCAAATTACCTGAAAACACCAGACACGATCACAAATTACCCGAAAACACCAGACACGATCACAAAATACCTGAAAACACCAGACACAATCTCAAATTACCTGAGAACACCAGACACAATCTCAAATTACCAATACAAACACACGCCCGGCTAACCCTGAGGATTAACTGTGAACAACACCACATAGTACACGCGATCTAATGCCAAAATGCAACACCCTATACACAGGGGAAATGGGGAACACACTCAAAGACTATCAGGATATCTGAGTGAAATCAGAACACGAAAGGACCACAAGGCCATAAACAGACATTTCATGGAACATGGCACAAAGGTCCTAACAATCATTGGATTGGAGACCAGCATCCACTGGACCATGGCACAAAGAAAGAAAACAGGGAATCAATTGATTAGCAAAATGAAAACAGTGATACCCAACAACCTCAACCAAGGAATTACAACCAACACACACAGGAGGAGAATCAGACACCCACACGAACCCAAAACTCGCCATCAGGGGCATTGAAATGGAATCCCCAACACAAACCTAGAACCGCAGAATAAAAAACAATCCCACACCCCACATAAAAACCCCACATAAAAACCCCACATAAAACCACAAAACCCCACATAAAAACCCCACATAAAAACCCACATAAAAACACCACAACAAACCCCACATAAAAACCCCACATAAAAACCCCACAAAAAACCCCACATAAAAACCCCATATAAAACCCCACATAAAACCCCCACATAAAAACCCACAAGACCCTAAAAAGAAAAAAAAAAGAAAACCCCAAGAAAGAAATTGAACAACCTAAAACATTCCCTACAATGCAGCTTAAACAGGAAAACAAAAAAACACAGATCCCACACAAGATAAACCAGGAACCTTAAACAATCATGAAGATCAAAACCCCTACATTGAGAATTAAACCTCAAAACCAACCACCATCACAAACCCCAGCCATAACCATGAATGACAACCCAGGGTCTAACCACCAAACCCTGTAGAAAAGAAAAAAACCCTCCTCATCCCTTCCCCCGACTGTCTCACCTTCCAGTCTCATACCCACTTTGCCCCAACCCTCTTCCCCCACACTCCTTCCCCTGCCCCCTCTCTTTCCCACACCTACTTCCTGCATAACCCACCCCACCCCCCAGCCCCAGGGACACAACTACAGAGACCCAGGTCAAACCAAGACGGAGGGCTACCAAGCTCAAGATGAAAGCAGGAAACTAGTAAGGGCAAGGAGCTCGAGACGTGGGCCAAAATAAAAATGGCGGAGTGGACTGGGAAAAAGAGAAGTGGGTCTCCTTCCTGTCCAACCAAAACAATTCTAACCTTAAATCTAACTCTAGCCCTAACCTCTAAACCATAAAACCACAATCCTAATCCTAACACCTAACACCTAACCCTAACCCTAACCGTAAGCCTAAAACTAACCAGCAATTGTACTGAAGACTTGTGCTCCAGAACTTGCAGCACCCCTAGGCAAGCTGTTCCAGTACAGCTACAACACTGGCATCTACACGGCTAAGTGGAAAATTGCCTAGGTGTGTCCTGTACACAAAAAGCAGGACAAATCCAACCAGGCCAATTACCGCCCCATCAGTCTACCCTCCATCATCTGTAAAGTAATAGAAGGGGTCATCAACAGTGCTATCCAGTGGCACTTGCTTAGCAATAACCTGTTCACTGATGCCTAGTTGGGTTCCGCCAGGGCCACTCAGCTCCTGGCCTCATTATAGTCTTAGTTCAAACATGGACAAAAGAGCTGAACTCCCGAGGTGAGGTGAGAGTGATTGCCCTTGACAGCATTTGATCCAGTGTGGCATCAAGGAGCCCTAGCAAAACTGGAGTCAATGGGAATCAGGGGGAAAGCTCTCCGCTGGTTGGAGTCATACATAGCACAAAGGAAGATGGTTGTGGTTGTTGGAGGTCCTCTCAACTCCAGGACATCACTGCAGGAATTCCTCAGAGTAATGTCTTTGGCCCAACCACCTTCAGCTGCTTTATCAATGACTTTCCTTCCATCATAAGGTCAGAAGTGGGGAGGTTTGCTGATGATTGCACAATGTTCAGCACCATTCACGATTCCTCAGACACTGAAGCAGTCCATGTCCAAATACAGCAAGATCTGGACAATATCCAGGCTTGGGCTGACAAGTGGCAAGTAATATTTGCACCACACAAGTGTCAGGTAATGGCCATCTCCAACAAGAGGGAATCCAATCATTGCCCCTCGATGTTCAATGGCATTACCATCACTGAATCCCCCACTATCAACATCCTATGGGGTTACCAGAAACTGAACTGGTCTAGCCATATAAATACCGTGGCTACAAGTGCAGGTCAGAGGCTGGGAATCCTGCGACGAATAACTCACCTCCTGACTCCCCAAAGCCTGTCCACCATCTACAAGGCACAAGTCAGGAGTGTCTTGGAATACTCCCCAATTGCCTGAATGAGTGTAGCTCCCACAACACTGAAGAAGCTTGACACCACCTAGGACAAAGCAGCCCACTTGATTGGCACCACATCCACAAACATTCACTCCCTCCACCACCGACGCACAGTAGCAGCAGGTTGTACCATCTACAAGATGCACTGCAGGAATTCACCAAGGCTCCTTAGACAACACCTTCCAAACCCATGACCACTACCATTAGGAGGACAAGGGCAGCAGCCACATGGGAACACCACCCCCTAGAGGTTCCTCTCCAAGTCACTCACCATCCTGACTTGGAAATATATCGCCGTTCTTTCACTGTCGCTGGGTCCAAATCCTGGGACTCCCTTCCTAACAGCACTGTGGGTGTACCTACACCACATGGACTGCAGCGGTTTAAGAAGGCAGCTCACCACCATCTTCTCAAGGGCAACTGGGGATGGGCAATAAATGCTGGCCCAGCCAACGAAGCCCACATTCCGTGAATGAATAAAAATAATTCAAAATCATGAAGAGTCTGGACAGAGTAGATAGGGAGAAAATGTTCTTACCCTTGAAAGAATCAAGAACGAGAGGGTACAAATTTTAAGTAATTAGCAAATGAAGCAATAGTAATATGAGGAGAAACTTATTCACATAGGGAGTAGTTAGGGCCTGGAATGCACTGCCTGAGAGTGTGGTGGGGGAAGGATCAATTTAAGCATTCAAAAGGGAATTAGACTGTTATCTGAAAAGGAAGAAGGTTTACGGGAATAAGGTGAGAGAATGGAGTTAAGTAAATTGCTCATTCAGAGAAAGGTGCAATCACAATGGGCCAAATAACCTCCTTAGGGGCTCTATTAATTCTGTGATTCTGTGAATTCCCATTGTGCCAATTCTGTTTATTAAGTCACTTTGTAAATTGACTTTACGCAAGGGAACAGGTTCATAAATCCAACCAACACTTCCTATTAAACTTCCTCTTTCATCAAATCATCTGGAACACAAATTTCATCATCAGCCACCCCATCAATGACTGATCTGTCACTAGATCTCTCAAAATATTAATTTATTTACTTGTTGGAGGAGGAAAGGCGCACATCTTCCTTTGAGGCAAAAACCTCCAGTAGTCTGACTTGCTTTTGCAGTAGTCAGGAAAGAATTTCCTTGAAAAGAACAAAGAACAAAGAACAAAGAAAAGTACAGCACAGGAACAGACCCTTTGGCCCTCCAAGCCTGCGCCGATCATATTGCTCGTCAACTAAAACATTTTGCACTTCCGGGGTCCGTATCCCTCTATTCCCATCTTATTCATGTATTTGTCAAGCTGCCTCTTAAACACCACTATCGTACCTGCTTCCACCACCTCCTCTGGCAGCGAATTCCAGACACTCACTACCCTCTGCGTAAAAAACTTGCCCCACATATCTCCTCTAAAGTTTTCTCCTTTCACCTTAAATCTATGTCCCCTAGTAATTGACTCTTCCACCCTGGGAAAAAGCTTCTGACTATCTACTCTGTCCATGTCACTCATCATTTTGTAAACTTCTATCAAGTCGCCCCTCAATCTCCGTCGCTCTAGTGAGAACAATCCGAGTTTCTCCAACCTCTCCTCATAGCTAATAACCTCCAGACCAGGCAGCATCCTGGTAAACCTCCTCTGCACCCTCTCCAACGCCTCCATATCCTTCTGGTAATGTGGTGACTAGAATTGCACGCAATATTCCAAGTGTGGCCTAACCAAGTTCTATACAGCTGCAGCATGACTTCCCAGCTTTTATACTCAATACCCCTGCCAATGAAGGCAAGCATGCCATATGCCTTCCTGACTACCTTATCCACCTGCATTTCCACTTTCAGTGGGCTGTGGACCTGTACACCCAGATCCCTCTGCCCGTCAATGCACTTAAGGGTTCTGCCATTTACTGTATAATTCCTGCCTGTATTAGACCTTCCAAAATGCATTACCTCGCATTTGTCCGGATTAAACTCCATCTACCATTTCTCCGCCCAAGTCTCCAACCGATCTATATCTCGTTGTATCCTTTGACAATCCCCTTCACTATCTGCGACTCCTCCAACCTTAGTGTCGTCTGAAAACTTACTAATTAGCCCAGTTACATTTTCCTCCAAATCATTTATGTATACTACAAACAGCAAAGGTCCCAGCACTGATCCCTGCGGAACTCCACTAGTCACAGCTCTCCATTCAGAAAAACACCCTTCCACTGCTACCCTCTGTCTTCTATGACCAAGCCAATTCTGTATCCATCTTGCCAGCTCACCTCTGATCCTGTGCAACTTTACCTTCTGTACCAGTCTGCCATGAGGGACCTTGTCAAAGGCCTTACTGAAATCCATGTAGATAACATCCACTGCCCTTCCATCGTTGATCATCTTTGTCACTTCCTTGAAAAACTCGATCAAGTTAGTGAGACACGACATCCCCTTCACAAAACCATGCTGCCTCTCATTAATACGCCCATTTGCTTCCAAATGGTAGTAAATCCTGTCACGAAGAATCTTCTCCAATAATTTCCCTACCACTGACGTAAGGCTCACCGGCCTGTAATTTCCTGGATTATCCCTGCTACCCTTCTTAAACAATGGAACAACATTGGCTATTCTCCAGTCCTCTGGGACCTCACCCATAGCCAGTGAGGATACAAAGATTTCTGTCAAGGCCCCAGCAATCTCCTCCCTTGCCTCCCTCAGTACTTTGGGGTAGATCCCATCTGGCCCTGGGGACTTATCCACCTTAATATTCTTCAAGACGCCTAACACCTCCTCTTTTTTGATCTCAACATGATCCAGGCTATCTACACACTCTTCCCTAGACAAATCGACCACTAAGTCCTTCTCTTTGGTGAATACTGTTGAGAAGTATTCATTTAGTATCTCTCCCATTTCTTCTGGCTCCACACACAGATTCCCACCTCTGTCCCTGAGTGGGCCTACCCTTTCCCTGGCTACCCTCTTGCTTTTTACATATGTATAAAAGGCCTTTGGATTTTCCTTAATCCTGGTTGCCAATGACTTTTCATGACCCCTTTCAACCCTCCTGACTCCTTGCTTAAGTTTCTTCCTACTTTCTTTATATTCTCCATGGGCTTCATCTGTTCCCAGCCTTCTAGCCCTTACGAATGCTTCCCTTTTCTTTTTGACTAATCTCACAATATCCTTTGTTATCCAAGGTTCCTGAAACGTGCCATGCTTATCCTTCATCCTAGCAGGAACATGCCGGTCCTGAATTCTTATCAACTGACGTTTGAAAGCCCCCCCACATGTCAGTTGTTGATTTGCCCTCAAACATCCGCCTCCAGTCTAGATTCCTCAGTTCCTGCCTAATATTGTTATAATTAGCCTTCCCCCAATTAAGCACCTTAACCCGAGGACTCCTGTTATCCTTATCCACCAGTACCTTGAAACTTACTGAATTATGGTCACTTTTCCCGAAATGCTCCCCTACTGAAACTTCGACCACCTGGCCGGGTTCATTCCCTAATACCAGGTCCAGTATTGCCCCTTCCCTAGTTGGACTATCCACATATTGTCTCAGGAAGCCCTCCTGGATGCACCTTAAAAATTCTGCACCATCCAAACCCCTAGCACTAAGTGATTCCCAGTCAATACAGGGAAAGTTAAAATCACCCACCACAACAACCCTATTGCTTTTACATCTTTCCAAAATCTGCCTACATAACTGTTCCTCAATCTCCCGCCAGCAATTGGGAGACCTTTGGAGGGGGAGGGGGGAGGGTAAAACTCCAAGAAGTATGACTAATGGGAAACAAAGCAGCAGATTAGTGTGTGGGGGGGTGGATTCAACTTCATGGAAAATTATGAAAAAACTGAAAAGAAAGGAGAGCCCAGGAGAGGCTATTAAAGTCCCCAGAACACAAAATATGACATAGTGTTTGGAAAGGGCTAGGAATCTAACTTCAACCACATCAGATAAAGGGACGACAATGAGAAGGGGGACGGGAAATACAGGACTGAAGGTGTTGTATCTGAATGCAAGCAGTATACGAAATAAGGTAAATGAGCTTGTGGCACAGATTGAAATTGGCAGGTATGATGTGGTGGGCATCACGGAGACATGGCTGCAAGGGGATCAGGACTGGGAGCTAAATATCCGAGGAGAAAAATCCTATCGAAAAGATAGGCAGGTTGGCAGAGGGGGTGGGGTTGCTTTGTTAGTAAGAAATGAAATTAAATCGATAGCAAGAAATGACATAGGGTCAGATGATGTAGAATCTGTGTGGGTAGAGTTGAGGAACCGCAAAGGTAAAAAAACCATAATGGGAGTTATGTACAGGCCTCCGAACAGTAGTCAGGATGTGGGGCACAAGATACACCAGGAAATAGAAAAGGCGTGTAAGAAGGGCAAGGTTACAGTAATCATGGGGGATTTCAATATGCAGGTAGACTGGGAAAATCAGGTTGGTAGTGGATCCCAAGAAAAAAAATTTGTAGAATGTCTACGAGATGGCTTTTTGGAGCAGCTCGTGGTGGAGCCCACTAGGGAACAGGCAATTCTAGATTTAGTGATGTGTAATGAGGCAGATTTGATAAGGGAGCCTAAGGTGAAGGAACCCTTAGGAGGAAGTGACCATAATATGATAGAATTTACCCTGCAATTTGAGAGGAAAAAGCTGGAATCAGATGTAATGGTATTACAGTTGAATAAAGGCAACTACAGAGGCATGAGGGAGGAGCTGGCCAGAATTAACTGGGAGATGAGCCTAGCAGGAAAGACAGTGGAACAGCAATGGCAGGAGTTTCTGGGAGTAATTTGGGAGACACAGCAAAAATTCATCCCTAGGAAGAAGAAGCATACTAAAGGGAGGACGAGGCAACCATGGCTGACAAGGGAAGTCAGGGACAGCATAAAAGCTAAAGAGAAAGCATACAATGCGGCGAAGAGCAGTGGGAAACCAGGGGATTGGGAAGCCTACAAAGACCAACAAAGGACAACTAAAAAATGAAATAAGGAGGGAGAAGATTAAATATGAGGGTAAACTAGCCAGTAATATAAAAGAAGATTGCAAGAGTTTTTTTAGATATATAAAGGTTAAGAGAGAGGCAAAAGTGGACATTGGGCCGCTGGAAAATGACGCTGGAGAAGGAGTAGTGGGGAACAAAGAAATGGCGGAGGAACTGAATAGGTACTTTGCGTCAGTCTTCACGGTGGAAGACACGAGTAACATCCCCAAAGTTCAAGAGAGTTGCGGGCAGAGGTGAGTATGGTGGCCATTACCAAGGAGAAGGTGCTAGGAAAACTGAAAGGTCTGAAGGTGGATGAATGACATGGGCCAGATGGATTACAACCCAGAGTTCTGAAGGAGATAGCTGAAGAGAGTAGAGGCGTTAGTGGTGATCTTTCAGGAATCACTGGAGTCAGGGAGCATCCCAGAGGACTGGAAAATCGCTAATGTAACCCCCCTGTTTAAGAAGGGACTGAGGCAAAAGACAGGAAATTACAGGCCGATTAGTCTGACCTCGGTCGTTGGTAAGATTTTAGAGTCCATTATTAAGGATGAAATTTCAGAATACTTGGAAGTGCATGATAAAATAGGGAAAAGTCAGCATGGTTTCATCAAGGGGAAGTCATGCCCGACAAATCTGTTAGAATTCTTTGAGGAGGTAACGAGTAGGTTAGACAAAGGAGAACCAATGGATGTTATCTACTTGGACTTCCAGAAGGCCTTTGACAAGGTGCCGCACAGGAGGCTGCTCAGTAAGATAAGAGCTCATGGTGTTAGAGGCAAGGTACTAGCATGGATAGAAGATTGGCTGTCTGGCAGGAGGCAGAGAGTGGGGATAAGGGGGTCCTTCTCAGGATGGTGGCCGGTGACTAGTGAAGTTCCGCAGGGGTCAGTGTTGGGACCGCAACTTTTCACTTTATACATTAATGATCTAGATGAAGGAACTGAGGGCATCCTGGCTAAGTTTGCAGATGATACAAAGATAGGTGGAGGGACAGGTAGTATTGAGGAGACGGGGAGGCTGCAGAAGGATTTGGACAGGTTAGGAGAATGGGCAAAGAAGTGGCAGATGGAATATAATGTGGGGAAGTGTGAGATCATGCACTTTGGTAGGAAGAATAGAGGCATAGACTATTTTCTAAATGAGGTAAGAATTCAGAAATCTGGAGTGCAAAGGGGCTTGGGAGTCCTAGTCCAGGATTCTCTTAAGGTTAACTTGCAGGTTGAGTCGGTAGTTAGGAAGGCAAATGTAATGTTGGCATTTATTTCGAGAGGACTAGAATATAAAAGCAGGGCTGTGCTGCTGAGGCTTTATAAGGCTCTGGTCAGACTACATTTAGAATATTGTAAGCAGTTTTGGGCCCCGTATCTCAGGAAGGATGTTCTGGCCCTGGAGAGGGTCCAGAGGATGTTCACGAGAATGATCCCAGGAATGAAAGGCTTAACATATGAGGAACGTTTGAGGATTCTGGGTCTATATTCGATGGAGTTTAGAAGGATGAGGGGGGATCTGATTGAAACTTACAGAATACTGAAAGGCCTGGATAGAGTGGACGTGGGGAAGATGTTTCCATTAGTAGGAGATACTAGGACCCGAGGGCGCAGCCTCAGAGTAAAGGGAAGACCTTTTAGAACAGAGAAGAGGAGAAACTTCTTTAGCCAGAGAGTGGTGAATCTATGGAATTCATTGCCACAGAAGGCTGTGGAAGCCAGGTCATTGAGTGTATTTAAGACAGAGATAGATAGGTTCTTGATTGGTAAGGGGATCAAAGGTTACGGGGAGAAGGCGAGAGAATGGGATTGAAAAACTTATCAGCCATGATTGAATGGCGGAGCAGACTTGATGGGCCGAATGGCCTAATTTCTGCTCCTATGTCTTATGGTCTTATGGTCTAAACCCCTAACATTGTGACTGCATCCTTCCTATTCCAGAGCTCTACCCATATTGCCTCGCTGCATGAGCCCACTGAGGTGTCCTCCTGTCGTACAGCTGTGATATTCCCCCTAACCAGCAGTGCAACTCCCCCACCTCTTCTACATCCCTCTCTATCTTGCCTCAAACATCAAAATCCTGAAATGTTTATCTGCCAATCCTGTCCATCCTTCAACCAAGTCTCTGTAGTAGCAATTACATCATAGTCCCAAGTACTAATCCAAGCTCTAAGCTCATCTGACTTGCCCGTTATACTTCTTGCATTGAAACAAATGCATTTCAGACCCCCAGTCCCACTGTGTTCAGTAGTTTCTCCCTGCCTGCCCTTCCTCTTAGTCCTACTGGCCATATTCACTGGTTCCCAGTCATTTATTTCACCTACTGACCTATTGCTCTGGTTCCCACCCCCCCTGCCATACTAGTTTAAACCCTCCCAAGTGACACTAGCAAACCTCGCAGTCAGGATATTGGTGCCCCTCAAGCAAGCCAGAGACAAATCCTCCTTTCTGGTAGGTTCTGAGGGAACACATTTTACTTGTACTATTTGCTATGGTTTTAACACCCATTTCTTTCTCTGGTAAAACCTTTACTGAAGACTCCTTGAGCATTATTATTACTGCCACCGCTTTACCATTCAGCATTCAACAGTGGAATTTGGGATGGCCTGCCTTAAGGCAATAAAAGCATACTGGTTTCTTGGCATCACTTTTATCCTGCACAGAGCCATTTTTTCTTGATTGGAAAATCTTCTGACTTCTCCATAAAGCTAGACTCCTTTCAGTTCCACCAACTTCTCTGTGAGTTTACAAATGGAGGTCCACTGTCCCCTAACTGCCTATACGATATATCATACCCATCTGCCAGCATTTACGCTTCCCACACCTTAGATACCCTTCAGTCTTTCAGGTGTGACCTAATAGCTATTGGGATGCTACTTTGAAATTCTTCCAGTATCCTTCCTCATATGATCAAAATGTTATTCTAAATTGATCAAAACCACTGGTCCCACAGTATTTCTTTCTCCGTAGCAAATTCTACAAATGCTTCATTAGATCTTTTCTTTAAAGTCCGAAATTTCAACCAACTTGCTTCAGGGACCGATTCATAAGCATTAAGTATGGTAAGTTTTAACTGCATCATGGTCTGAAGATTGTTCTTCTGACAGGCTCGGGTACACATCCATAGATTTCCTGTCAAAACACTTTGCAAAGCGAGACTCCATGTGTCCTTTGGCCACTTTAGAACCATAGAACCATAGAACACTACAGCACAGAAAACAGGCCATTCGGCCCTTCTAGTCTGTGCCAAAATATTATTCCGCTAGTCCCATTGACCTGCACCTAGTCCATAACCTTCCAGACCTCTCCCATCCATGTATCTATCTAATTTATTCTTAAAACTTAAGAGTGGGCCCGCATTTACCACGTCAGATGGTAGCTCGTTCCACACTCTCACCACTCTCTGAGTGAAGAAGTTCCCCCTAATGTTTCCCCTAAACCTTTCCCCTTTCACCCTAAAGCCATGTCCTCTCGTGTTTATTTCTCCTAATCTAAGTGGAAAGAGCCTACTCGCATTTACTCTGTCTATACCCCTCACAATTTTGTAAACTTCTATCAAATCTCCCCTCATTCTTCTACGCTCCAAGGAATAAAGTCCTAACCTGTTTAATCTTTCCCTGTAACTCAACTCCTTAAGACCCGGCAACATCCTAGTAAATCTTCTCTGCACTCTCTCAATCTTACTGATATCCTTCCTGTAGTTAGGCGACCAGAACTGCACACAATACACCAAAGTTGGCCTCACCAATGTCTTATACAACCTCATCATAACATCCCAACTCCTATATTCAATACTTTGATTTATGAAGGCCAGTATGCCAAAAGCTTTCTTTACAACATTAGTTTAAAACTTTAGTTTTATAGCCACATTTTCAAATGAACTAAAGTATCTCTAAACTCCGACTTCAGTGAATTTAGGCAATTGGGGAGGTGGTAGCACAATGGTATTATCACTGGACAAGTAATCCAGAGGCCCAGGGTAATGCTCTGTGGTCCCAGGTTCAAATCCCATCACGGCAGATGGTGGATTTTGAATCCAACAAAAGCCTGAAAAACCGATGTTGATTGTTATAAAAAACCCATCTGGTTCACCAATGTCCTTCAGAGAAGGAAAGCTGCTTTCCTCACCTCATCTGGCCTACATGTGACTCCAGACCCACAGCAATATGGTTGACTCTGAAATGGCCTAGCCAGACTCTCAGTTGTATCTAACTGCTAAAAAGCCAATTTAACCCAGGCACTGGAAACGACCCAGCCCTGTTGATCCTGTAATGTCCTCCTTACTAATATCTGGGAGCTTGTGGTCAAGCAACAGCCTGACATAATCATCCTCACAGAATCGTATCTGACAGATAATGTCCCAGACAACACAATCACCTATCCTGAGTATGCCCTGTTGCATCGGCAGGACAGGCCCAGCAGAGGTGGTACACAGAGGTGCCCTGAGAGTCCTCAACATTGACTCTAGACCCCATGAAAAGTCATGTCATCAGGTCAAACATGGGCAAGGAAACCTCCTGCTGATTACTATGTACCCTCCCTCAGCTGATGAATCAGTGCTCCTCCATGTTGAACATCGTTTGGAGGAAGCATTGAGAGCGGCAAGGGTACAGAATGTACTCTGGATGGGGGACTTCAATGTCCATAACCAAGAGCGGCTCAGTGGCACCACCAAAGACCGAGCTGGCCGAGTCTTAAAGGGCATAGATACTAGGCTGGGTCTGTGGAAGGTGGTGAGGGAAAAACATACTTGACTGCATCCTCACCAACCTGCCTTCCGCAGATGCATCTGTCATTGACAGTATCAGTAGGAGTAACCACCACACAGTTGTTGTGGCGGCAAAGTCCTGCTTTCACATTGAGGATACCCTCCATTGTGTTGTGTGGCACTACCACAGTGTTAAAAGGGGTAGATTTCGAACAGATCTAGCAACTCAAGACTGGGCATCCATGAGGCGCTGTGGGTCATCAGCAGCAGCAGAATTGTACTCGAACACAATCTGTAACCTCATGGCCCGGCATAACCCCCACTCTACCATTACCATCAAGCTAGGGGATCAACCCTGGTTCAATGAAGAGGGAAGGAGGGCATGCCAGGAGTAGGTATACCTAAAAATGAGGTGTCAACCTGGTGAAGCTATAACACAGGACTACTTGCATACAAAACAGCATAAGTAGCAAGTGATAGACAGAGCTAAGCAATCCCAAAACCAACGGATTAGATCTAAGCTCTGCAGTCCTGCCATAGCCAGTCATGAATAGTGTTGGACAATTAAACAACTCACTGGAGGAGGAGACTCCCAAATATCCCCATCCTCAATGATGGGGGAGCCCAGCACATCAGTGTGAAAGATAAAGCTGAAGCATTTGTTACAATCTTAAGCCAGAAGTACCAAGCAGACGATCCATCTCGGCCTCCTCCGGAGGTCCCCAACATCACAGATGCCAGTCTTCAGCCAATTCAATTCACTCCACACGATATCAAGAAACAGCTGAAGGCACTGGATACTGCAAAGTCTATGGGCCCTGACAATATTCTGGCAATAGTACTGAAGACTTTGTGCTCCAGAACTTGCCGCACCCCTAGCTAAGCTGTTCCAGTACAGCTCCAGCACTGGCATCTACCCGGCTATGTGGAAAATTGCCCAGGTATGTCCTGTACACAAAAAGCAAGAGAATTCCAACCCGGCCAAGTACCGCCCCATCAGTCTACTCTCCATCATCAGTAAGGTGATGGAAAGGGTCATCAATAGTGCTATCAAGCAGCACTTGCTTAGCAATAACATGCTCACTGACACTCAGTTGGGTTCCTCCAGGGCCACTCAGCTGCTGACCTCAGTACAGCCTTGGTTCAAACATGGCCAAAAAAGCTGAACTCCCGAGGTGAGGTGAGAGTGGCTGCCCTTGACATCAAGGCAGCATTTGACTGAGTGTGGCATCAAGGAGCCCCAGCAAAACTGGAGTCAATGGGAATCAGGGGGAAAACTCACCACTGGTTAGAATCATACCTAGCACAAAGGAAGATTGTTGTGGTTCTTCGAGGTCAGTCATCTCAGCTCCAGGACATCACTGCAGGTGTTCCTCAGGGTAGTGTCCTTGGCCTAAACATTTTCAGCTGCTTCATCAATGACCTTCCTTCCATCATAAAGTCAGAAATGGAGATGTTCGCTGATGGGTGCACAATGTTCAGCACCACTCACGACTCCTCAGATACTGAAGTAGTCCAGAATCACAAAATCACAGTGCAGAAGAGGCCCTTCGGCCCATCGAGTCTGCACCGACACGTGAGAAACACCTGACCTACCTACCTAATCCCATTTACCAGCACTTGGCCCATAGCCTTGAATGTTATGACGTGCCAAGTGCTCATCCAGGTACTTTTTAAAGGATGTGAGGCAACCCGCCTCCACCACCCTCCCAGGCAGTGCATTCCACACCGTCACCACCCTCTGGGTAAAAAGGTTTTTCTCACATTCCCCCTAAACCTCCTGCCCCTCACCTTGAACTTAAGCCCCCTTGTGACTGACCCTTCAACTAAGGGGAACAGCTGTTCCCTTTCCACCCTGTCCATGCCCCTCATAATCTTGTACACCTCGAGCAGGTCGCCCCCTCAGTCTTCTCTGCTCCAACGAAAACAACCCAAGTCTATCCAACCTCTCTTCATAACTTAAATGTTTCATCCCAGGCAACATCCTGGTGAATCTCCTCTGCACCCCCTCCAGTGCAATCACATCCTTCCTATAATGTGGCGACCATAAATGCACACAGTACTCCAGCTGTGGCCTCACCAAGGTTCTATACAACTCCAACATGACCTCCCTACTTTTGTAATCTGTGCCTCGATTGATAAAGGCAAGTGTCCCATATGCCTTTTTCACCACCCCACTAACGTGCCCCTCTGCCTTCAGAGATCTATGGACACACACGCCAAGGTCCCTTTGTTCCTCAGAACTTCCTAGTGTCATGCCGTTCATTGAATACTTCCTTATCAAGTTACTCCTTCCAAAATGTATCACCTCACACTTTTCAGGGTTAAATTCCATCTGCAACTTATCTGCCCATTTGACCATCCCCTCTATATCTTTCTGTAGCCCAAGACACTCAACCTCACTGATAACCACCCGGCCAATCTTTGTGTCATCTGCAAACTTACTAATCCTACCCCCCACATAGGCATCTATGTCATTTATATAAGTGACAAGTAATAGGGGACCGAGCACAGATCCCTGTGGTACGCCACTGGACACTGGATTCCAGTCACTAAAGCATCCTTCTATCATCACTCTCTGTCTCCTACAACTCAGCCAATTTTGAATCCACCTTATCAAATTACCCTGTATCCCATGTGCATTTGCCTTCTTTACAAGTCTCCCATGTGGAACCTTATCAAAGGCTTTGCTGAAATCCATATAAACTACATCAACTGCACTACCCTCATGTACACACCTGGTCACCTCCTCAAAAAATTCAATCAAATTTGTTAGGCATAACCTCCCTCTGACAAAGCCATGCTGACTATCCCTGATCAAACCTTGCCTCTCCAAGCGGAGATAGATTCTCTCCTTCAGAATTTTCTCCAATAGTTTCCCTAACACTGACGTGATACTCACTGGCCTGTAGTTCCCTGACTTATCTCTACAACCCTTCTTAAATAGTGGAACCACATTAGCTGTTCTCCAGTCCTCTGGCACCTCCCCCGTGGCCAGGGAGGAATTAAAAATTTGGTTCAGAGCCCCTGCGATCTCCTCCCCTGCCTCCCTCAGCAGTCTGGGAAACAAATCATGCAGACCTGGAGATTTGTCCACTTTTAAGCCTGCCAAAACCTCCAATACCTCGTAACTCCCTCTATCAATTTGCTTAAGAACCTCGCAGTCTCTCTCCCCGAGTTCGATACCTTCAACCTCATTCTCTTGGGTGAAGTTGGATGTGAAGTATTCATTCAACACTCTAGCGATGTCCTCTGGCTCCACCCATAGATTGCTCCCTTGGTCCCTTATGGGCCCTACTCTTTCCCTGGTTATCCACTTCCTATTGATATACTTATAGAATATCTTGGGGTTTTCACTACTTTTACTAGACAGACATTTCCCATATTCCCTCTTTGCTCTTCTAATTGCTTTTTTAAGCTCCCCCCTGCACTGTCTGTACTCCACTAATGCCTCTGCTGATTTGCTTTCCTTGTACCTGCTAAAAGCCTCTCTTTTCCTTCTCATCGTGACCTGAATAACTCTGGTCATCCATGGTTCTCTGGGCTTGTTACTCCTTCCTATCACCCTAGAGGGAACATGTTGAGACTGTACCCTCCCCATTTCCTTTTTGAACACCCCCTACTTTTCCTCTGTAGATTTCCCCAGAAGTAACTGTTCCTCATCCAGCTTGGCCAGATCCTGCCTTATTTTACTAACATCCACTCTCCCCCACAATCCAAAACATTTTTTTGCAACTTGTCGATTTCTTTGTCCATAACAAACTTAAATTGTACCATGTTGTGGTCGCTATCACTAAATTGCTCGCCCACCATCACCTCAGCCACCTGTCCGGCTTCATTCCCCAGAATTAGGTCCAGCAATACACCGTCCCTTGTTGGACCCTCTACATATTGACCTAAAATGTTCTCCTGTACACATTTCAAGAAATCCACTCTATCCAAGCTCGTAACACTATGTCTATCCCAATTAATGTTGGGAAAGTTGAAATCACCTAATATAATTACCCTATTGTTATTGTTTTTACACTTCCACAAATTGTGCACATATTTACTCCTCAATTTCTCGCTGACTATCTGGGGGTCTATAATAAACACCTAATAATGTGGCTGCCCCTTTTTTATTCCTAAGCTCTACCCACAAAGCTTCATTCGATGCCCCCTCCAAGATATCATCTCTCCTTACTGCAGTAACTGACTCCTTAACTAATAATGCAACGCTTCCTCCTCTTTTACCCCCTCCCCTGTCTCGCCTGAAGATTCTATATCCCGGAATGTTGAGCTGCCAATCCCGCCCTTTCCTCAACCACATCTCAGTGATGGCTACTGTATCACAATTCCACATGTCAATCCTCACCCTTAACTCATCTGTTTTACCTGTAATACTCCTGGCATTAAGGTAGAGGCCATCCAGCCTTGCCTTACTCCCTTGAAGCTTATTGCAGCTGTACTCCCTCTGACTTGATTGTTTTGCTGTATTATGATGTGTCCCTATTCTGCTAACATTCTGCGTCCCCTTCCCCTGCCGAATTAGTTTAACCTCCTCCCAACAGTACTAGCAAACCCGCCCGCAAGGATGTTAGTCCCGCTCTGGTTCAGATGTAGACCGTCCCGCTTATACAGGTCCCACCTTCCCCAGAAATGGTCCCAGTGATCCAGGAATCTAAAACTCTCCATCCTGCACCAACTCTTAAGACACATATTCATCTGTGCTATTCTCCTATTTCTGAGCTTGCTAGCATGTGGCACTGGGAGTAATCCAGAGATTATAACCCGAGAGGTCTTGCTTTTTAGTCTACTGCCTAACTCCCTGAATTCTTGATGAAAGACCTCATCCCTCTTTCTACCTATGTCATTGGTACCAACATGTACCATGACATCTGCCTTATCACCCTCCCCCTTCAGGATGCCCTGCAGCCGTTCAGTGACATCCCGAACCCTGGCACCAGGGAGGCAACATACCATCCTGGAGTCATGTTGACGGCCACAGTAGCACCTATCTGTTCCTCTGACTATAGAGTCCCCTTTTACTATTGCTCTTCCTCCCTTCCTCCCCTCCTGTACAGACAGGCTGCTTGTGGTGCCAGAAGCCTGGCTCTGTCCGCACTCCCTGGAGGAACCAGCGCCCTCATCAGCCTCCAAAACGGAATACCGATTTGTGAGCGGGACCCTAGGGGACTCCTAAACTACCTGCCTGTTTCTCTTGGACTGCCTGGTGGTCACCCATTCCCTTCCTTCCTCAAGTCCCTTCATCTTCAGTATGATCACCTCTCTAAACGTGCTATCCACGATGCTCTCAGACTCGCGGATGCTCCACAGTGTCCCCAGCTGCCATTCCAGCTCTGAAACACGAGCTTCCAGGAGCTGCAACTGGGCACACTTCCTGCACACATGCTGGTCCCGGACACTGGAAATGTCCCCGGCTTCCCACCTGGAGCACAAGGAGCACACCACGGCTTTGAGTGCTCCTGCCATGACTTATCCCTTTAAATTAGACCTTTCACCAACGCCAACCCGAAGCCTAATGCCTAACCCCTAACCTTAACCATAACCCTAAACCTAACTCGAACCCGAGCCCCTAACACTAACCCCTAACACTAACCCCTAACACTAACCCTCAACCTAACCATAACCCTAACCTCAACCCTAATGCCCTAACCCTAACAATAACCCTAATCCAAACCTTGACCCTAAAGTAAGGATATAATGTTGGAATTGTATAAAACACTGGTGAGGCCACAGCTGGAGTATTGTGTGCAGTTCTGGTCACTAGATTACAGGAAGGGCGGAATAGCTCTGATGGGAGTTCAGAGGAGGTTTACAAGAATGTTGCCAGGGTTAGAAAAGTGTAGCTATGAAGAGAGATTGGGTGGGTTGGGGTTATTTTCCCTAAAACAAAGAAGGCTGAGAGGTGACTTGATTGAGGTGTACAAAATTATGAAGGGAATAGATAGAGTGGACAGGGTAAAATTGTTTCCCTTGGTGAAGAATTCTAGAACCAGGGGACATAGATTCAAGATAAGTGGCAGAAGGTGTATGGGGGAGATGAGGAAGAACTTTTTTACGCAGCAGGTAGTGGGTGTCTGGAATTCGCTGCCCAAGTTGGTAGTAGAGGCAGAAACTTTAAACTCTGTTAAGAAGTACCTGGATCTGCGCCTAAAGTGCTGTAAGCTGCAGGGCTATGGGGCAGGTGCAGAAAAGTGGGATTAGAAAGGGCACTTGGGTGTCCTTGGGCTGGCATGGACAAGATGGGCCAAATGGCCTCCTTCTGTGCTGTAACTTTTCTATGGTTCTATGGTTCTCTGGTTCTAACCCTAACCCTAACCCTAAACCCTAACCCTTAACCCTAACACCCATCCCAAGCCCTAACCCTAACACTAACCCTAACCCTACACTCTACACCCTACACCCTAAACCTAACTCTAACCCTAACCCAAACCCTTAACCCTAACCCAAATCCTAACCCCAATCACCAACGCTAACCCTAACCCTAATCACTAACTCTAACCCATCCCTTATCCCTAACCCAGACACTCACCTTAACCCTAACTCTGACCCTAACCCTAACCCTAACCCTTGTTTCACCCTAACCCTAACGCAGAACCATAGGCTAATAAGCCTGACAACAGGACAAGCCAAGCACAAGAAGGGGATTGGCCCCCCTTCTTTCCTAACCCTAAAACCTACCCTAACCCTAACCCTAAACCCAAACTTAACCTTAACCCTGACCCTAACTCTAACTCTAACCCTCACCCTTCCTAAACCTAAACCTTATCCTAAGGCCCTACCTCTAACACTGACCTTAATGCAAAGCTTCTAACCCCTAGCCGCAACCTACTGCTAACTCTAAACCTAACATGAACAACTAATCCTTAACTCTAACCCTAACCATAAATCTATGTCTATCTCTAACCCTACTGCCATAACCCTAAACATTAAGCCCAACCCCTAACCTTAACTGGGCACCTAACCCAAACTGTAATGTTTAACCCTAACATGAAGCTGAGCCCGAAACAACTTATCTCCAATCCTAAACTACTCATAACTCTAACCCAACTTTAACCCCTAACCACTGACTAATGCTAACCCCAACCTTAATGGGCTAAGCTGAATCCTAACCCTTAAACCTAAGCTCCAACCGTAACCGAAGCCCTAACTCTAATCCTAATGATGTAACCCGTATCCTACCCCTAGCCCTAATGTGCTCATCTTAAAACTAACCCTAACCCCTAAAACTAAGCCTAACCCTAACCTGAGCATCTAACCTTTCTTATAACCCTAATGATGTACCCCTAAACTTAACCCTGACACCCGAGCCCTAACCTTAACCCGAATCCTCATCCCTAACCCGAAACTTTAACCTAACCCCTAACCCTAACCCCCAACAGTCCTAGCCCTACAGATGTTGACCACAAGGGACCCCAGCACCCTAACACCAATGCTGAGATTAACCATAAAGGAACCCCAGTAGAATGCCAACAAAGAACCTAATATAAACTAGACCTGGATCCTAAGCCCAAAGCTAGACCCACCAGGGCTTCAGCCCACCAGAACTCCCACACCCATAAGAACAAATCAAAACCATTCCCCACACCCAACAAGGTAATTTCAAACCCCAAACCCAAGCTGGCTAACTAGAAGGACATCTTAATACAAACTGAAGTTAGAGTGCAAAATTCCAGAAAGGTCAACACCCAACAAGGGCAAATGAAGGTTATATCCAGCAGGGGCCAATTAAGGTAAACATCTCTAGGTGGGCATGAACACAGCTGAAGTATGTGGGAGCTGCTGGATACCAGTGTGATCCAAATCAAACACGTCTTCAGTAAGTGTCTATGGCTTAAGGAATTTTGGCTCAGAGTTTATGAACCGGAGTCTGAGCTTCAGACACTACAAGGGAATGGGAGTGTCACCTGGACACTTTGCTCTAGAAGGCTGTCACCCTGCTTAGGCTAGGGTATCCTGATTTGATCTGTGTTCAGGGACAGAAAGGTATGACTGTGAGTGAGGCGGGAATATGGGATCAAGGAGTAGAAGTGAAGGAGCTTCAGCCTTTGCAATTGTCCAGTAGGTTTGAGATTTTTGAAGCTTGTATGGATGAAAGCAGGAGCTGCAAGGTGGATGAGTGAACTGACCATTGCAGTATGGTACAATAAGCCATTCAAGAGGAGGGAGCAAATAGGAATGAAGTGGTAGTAGGGAGCAGTGTAGTCAGGGGGATAGACACAGTTCTCTACAGATGAGAGTGAGGGTCTAGGAGGCTGTGTTGTCTGACTGGTTCCAGGGTTCAAGATACCTGCTCAGGACTGGACAGGAACCTGCAGTGGGAGGGGGAGGATCCAGTTGTCATGATCCATGTAGGTACCAACATCATAAGATACAGGGTTAGAAAATAATTTCTGCTTAGGGATTATGAGCAGCTAAGAGCTAATTTAAAAAGCAGAACCTTAAAGGTAATAATCTCTGGCTTATTACCTGAGCCACAAGCAAATTGGCATGAGGTAAATAGGATTAAGGAGTTAAAAGTGTGGCTCCAAGGCTAGTGTGGCAGGAATAGGTTTTGATTCATGGAGCACTGGCACTAGCACTGGGGAAAGTTGGAGCTGTATCATTGGGACAATCTTCACCTGAACCATGCTAGGGCCAGTGTTCTGGCAATTCGTATAACTAGGGTGGTAGAGAGGACTTTAAACTAAATAGTGGAGGTTGAGGGATCATGTGAGGGAAGGTATGGTATGTTAAGGGGAAAGAACAGGGCAAGAAAGCAAAGCAGCAATAAGGGTAATGATAATCAGAGTGTGGCAGGAAGGGACAGTGCATACAAACTGAAGAGTACACCAGCAATTAAGGTCAGAGTTCACAAAAATAGTAAAAAAGGCAGGACTCAAGGCTCATATCTGGTTGTACATAGCATTTGTAACAAAAATGGATGAATTGTCAGCTCAAATAGAAATAAATATGCATGACCTGATAGCCATAACAAAGATGTGACAGCAAGGTGACCAAGCCTAGGACCTGAATATTCAAGGGCAGTTTTTATCTTGGAAGGGCAGGAAGCTAGGAAAATGTAGTGGGGTAGCTCTGCTAATTAAGTATGACATTAGTACAGTAGTGAGAGATGACCTTGGTTCTAAAGATCAAGATGTAGAATCAGTTTGGGTAGAGATAAGAAATAGCAAAGCTAAGAAGTCACTTGTGGGAATGGTTTATACTACACTTCAGGATGGGGTAAACAGGAAGAAATAATGGGGGCTTGTATGAAAGGTATGGTAATAACCCTGGGTGATTTTAACTTACATATAGATTGGATGGATCATATTGGCAATGGTAGCCTGAAAGAAGAGTTCATGGAGTGTTTCCATGATAATTTCTTACAGAAGCATGCTCTGAAGTCAACAAGAGAGCAGGCTATTCTAGGCCTTCATTAATTGATGATCTCATGGTAAAGGAGACTCTAGATAGCAGTGATCATGTCATGAATGCATTTTGCGTTCAGCTTGAGGGAGAGAAGAGTGGGTCTAAGGCTAGTGTTTTAAAATTAAATAAAGACAATTACAAGAGTATGAAGACACACCTGGCTAAAGTGAACTGGGAAATTAGGTTAATGGACAGGTCAGTAGACATGCAGTAGCAGACATTTAAGGAGACTGTCAGGAAGTGATGATAATTCTCATAATGTTATTGGAATTTATTATAAAATAGTGGTATATTTGTCTGTATATGTGTGTGTGTGTGTGTCTGTGAGGGAGGGAGAGAGAGAGAGTGACTTAATTGGATTAAAGGTAGCTGGTCTGAAGGGTTTGATGTAAACATGGGGGACGTTTAGAATGTAAGGTGAAGGAATATTTGTATTTTAAATAAACCAGGCTAGATTGTTTTCAAAGGAGGGGTGAAATGTGTCACTTAGCCAGGTGAAGTAAGAAACAGTGCGTTTATTTTTCCCAAAGGTTGCTGATAAAACTTAGTACTGTGAGAGATTTTTATTATCAGAAAGATAAAGTCCAAAGACATAGTGAAACAATGGGAACTTACATTCAAAGGGGAAAATATGTATAAAGAAGCAAAGGCTTTGTCTATAGGTAGGCATTTTTAGATCTAACAAGTGTGAAAATCCTTCAGCACCTATGTCTCAAGCTGCTGTTTTCAAAGGACTGAAGTTAGGAAAACTCACTTTGAATTCGACTTGTTCGCTGCCTGGGACTTTTAAAACAGTCTTACTGTTGCCTTAAAAAAGTGTAACCGGAAGTCAGATTAAGTAGGAGATTTAGAAGTTATCATATTAGTAATTTGTCGATCTATGTATGTATTTGAAATAATTTTTCCTATTAATATATGTTTAAATTAGTTTTGTAAAACCTATAAGACTTGGTGATCTTATTACTAGTGAATTCAAGGTAGGTATCTCAAAATTAATACAAATTGCAAAACAAGTTGTGGCAGTGTTTCAAGTTTCCCTTTGGGATTTGCACAACTCAGCATTCACCATCAGCTATGCCATAACAAAATCTTTCAGGACACTAAACAAAGATGCATTCCAGTAAGAAAGGAAGACTCTAGGTGAGCTATCCATGGCCAACTAAAGAAGTTAAGGATGGCATCAAATTGAAAGAAAAGCATACACCTCTGTGAAGGTTATTGGCAGGTCAGAAGATTGGACAGAATTTAAAAACCAGCAAAGAATGTCAAAAAAAGGAGGGAGAAATTAGCATATGAAAGAAGCTGGCTAGAAATGCAAAAACAGATAGGAAGAGTTTTTACAAGCATTTAAAAAGGAAAAGAGTAACTAAAGTGAGCACTGGCCCTCTAGAGAGTGAGCCTGAGGAATTAATAATGGGAAACAAGGAAATGGCAGAAGCGTTCAACAGATATTCTGTGTCTGTCCTCACTGTAAAAGGTACAACTAACATCCCAGAAATACTGTAGGTGCATTGGTTGTAATTTTCCAAAATTCCCTAGATTCCCTGGAAAGATGCCAGCAGATTGAAAAATAGTGAATGTAACTCCTCTATTCAAGATAGGAGGGAGACAGAAAGCAGGGAACTACAGGTCATAACATAACATCCGTCATAGGGAAAATGCTGGAATCTATTATTAAGGAGGTTATAGCAGGGCACTTAGAAAATCTTAACAAACCCAGGCAGGGTTTGTGAAAGGGAACCAATGTTTGACTAATTTATTAGAGTCCTTTAAGGAAGTAACAAGCAATGTGGATAAAGGTGAACATGTAGAGGTGGTGTGTTTGGAGTTCCAAAAGGCATTTGATAAAGCGCTACGTCAAAGGTTACTACACAAGATATGAACTCATGTTGTAGGGGGTAACATATTAGCATGGATAGAAGATTGGTTAACTAACAGGAAACAGAGAGTAAGCACAAATGGGTAATTTACAGGTTGGCAAGATGTAACGAGTAAAATGCCACAGGAATCAATACTGGGGCCTCAACTATTTACAATCTCTATCAATGACTTGGATGAAGGGACCAAATATATGGTTGCTAAATTTGCTTTTGGCACAAAGACAGGCAGGAGAATAAATTGCGAAAAAGGCGTAAGGAGTCTGCAAAGGGGTATAGGTAGGTTAAGTGAGTGGGCAAAAATTTGTCAAATGGAGTATAACATGAGAAAATATGGACTTATCCACTTTGGCAGGAAGAATAGAAAAGCAGCAAATTATTTAATTGGAGAGAGGTTGCAGAACTCTGAGGTACAGAGGGATCTCAGTATCCTAGTACGTGGATCACAAAAAGTTAGTATGCAGGTGGAGCATGTGATTAGGGAGGCAAAAGGAATGGAATATAAAAGTAGGGAAGTTTTGCTCCAGGTGTACAGGGCATTGGTGAGACCACATCCAGAGTACTGTGTACAGCTTTGGCCTCCTTATTTAAGAATGGATGTAATTGCATTAGAAGCAGTTCAGAGTTCACTTGACTGATACCTGGGATGAAGGGGTTATTTTATGAGGAAAGGTTGGATAGGCTGGGCTTGTATCCATTGGAGTTCAGAAGAATAAGGTGATCTGATTGAAACATATAACATCCTGAGAAGACTTGACAGGATGGATACTGAGAGGAGGTTTCCCCTTATGGAAGAGACTAGAGCTTGGGGGCACAGGTTCACAGTTGAGGGCCCCCATTTAAGATGAGGATGAAAAGACTTTTTTTCTCCCAGAGGATAATTAGCTGTGAAATTCTCTTTCCCAGACAGCAGTGGGGGCTGGGTAATTGAATATTTTAAATCCTGACTTAGATAAACTCTTGATTGACAAGGAAGTCAAAAGGCACAGGGTGTATGGAAGAAAGTAGAGTTGAGGCTCCACATCAGATCAGCCATGACCTTATCAAATGAAAGGGTAGGTTGGAGGTACCGGATGCTCTACTTCTGCTTCCAATTCATATGTTCGGACGTTCATATTTTCAGCAGATTTTTGATATCTTGTGGAGTGAATTGAATTGGCTGAAGACTGGCATTTGTGATGCTGGAGATCTCAGGAGAGGCCAAACTGGATCATCCACTTGGTACTTCTGGCTGAAGATTGTTGCAAATGCTTCATCCTTCTCTTTTGCACTGATGTGCTGGGTTCCCCCATCACTGAGGATGGGGATGTTTGTGGAACCTCCTCCCCAGGCTAGCTGTTTAATTGTCCATCACCATTCATGAATGGATGTGGCAGGATAGAACATATCTGATCTGATCCATTGCTTCCAGAGTTGCTTAGCTCTGCCCCTGACATGATGCATTCAATGTCTTGCATGCATGTAGCCCTGCATATTAGCTTTCCCAATTTGGCACTTCATTTTTTGCTATCACTAGTGCTGCTCTTGGCATGCTCTCCTGATCTCCTTATTAAACCAGGGTTGATCTCTTGACTTGATGGTAATGGTAGAGTGGAAGATATGCCAGGCCATGAGTTTACAGATTGTGGTTGAATGTAATTCTGCTGATGGTCCCCAGTGCCTCATGGATGCCCAGGTTTAAATTACTAGATCAGTTCTGAATCTATCTCATTTAGCGAGGTGGTAGTACCACACAACACAATGGACAGTGTCCTCAGTGTGAAGATGGGACTTCTCCACAATGACCCTATCAATATTTCCAGGACAGATGCATGTGTGACAGGTAGATTGGTCAGAATTAGGTCAGGTAGGTATTTCCCTCTTGTTGTTACCCTCACACCTGCCTCAGGCCCAGTCTGAAAGATATGTCCTTCAGGACGAGGCCAGCTCAGTCAGTAGTGGTGATGCCGAGCCACCCTTGGTGATTGGCATTGAAGTCCCCCACCCAGAGTACGTTCTGTGCCCTTGCTACTCTCAGTGTTTGTTCCAAGTGATGTTCAACATGCAAGAGCACTGGTTCATCAGCTGAGGGAGGGCAGTAGGTAAGAATTGGCAGAAGGCTTCCTTGCCAATGTTTGACCTTATGCCATGAGAGCTTATGGGATGTGGAATCAATGTTGAGGACTCTAGTGTTCCGCCACTACTGATGGGTCTGTCCTGCCGGTGGAACAGGGCGTACCCAGGGATGGAGACCTTATTGACTGTTAGGTATGATTTGATGAACATGACTGATTGACTAGCCTGTGAGACAGCTCTCTCAAATTTGGCCCAAACCTCCAGATGTTAGTAAGGCAAATTTTGCAGGGCCGGTTGTTTCCAATGCCCAGGTTGCCGTCAGGTGGTCCGTCTGGTTTTATTTGTTTTTGACTTTTCTGTTGCAGTTTGGCTTTCCAGGCCATTTCAGAGTCAACCACACTGAGTAGGACTGGAGTCACATGTAGGCCAGACCAGGTAAGAATGGCAGATTTCCTTCTCTGAAGGGTATTGGTGAACAAAATGAGTTTTCATGACAATCCAATAGTTTTATGGTCACCATTATGAAGACTAACTTTTACTTCAAGGTTTATTTATTTTTAAAATCTATTTATTCTTTCATAGGGTAAAGGCATTGCTGATTCAGCCAGCATTCATTGCTCATCCCTAATTGCCCTTGAGAAGGTGGTGGTGAGCTGCTGCCTTGAGCTGCCTTATCTGTCAGTAAATGTGCAAAAATAAATCAACCAAATTCATGGGAAGGTTGAAATAACCATTTTATAGTACAAATACATAACAGTACAATATTTACAAGAAAATAATATCATGGAGTATACACAGCCACTGAAATGTCTGAATATTTTACTGAAAATTCACCCTCATTACATTTAATTTTTTAAAAAATGAGGAGTTATGTTAGAACTAATATCTGTTTGCATAAACTTTGTATGTAGCCTTTATAAATAATTAAATACAACATATATGACACACATAGCATGTTTTAACATATTTGTTTCCTCAATTGAACAAGGTCAGCCATAAGGAAGGGCAGGACATTCTGATGACAAAGCATGTGAGCAATCCCTTTGCTGTACATTGCTTTGATTTAGGCACTAATCTGTTTGCACATACAGGAATATAACATTATGCATAGATAAGTGATTCATCAACTGGCATCTGAGGAGAGTGATTTAAGTCATTCACACCTCTACCAGTCAGTCACTTCAGATGTAGCATCAAATGTGAATGAATGCTACACTATGCCCTTGATAATATGTCCAAGTTTTACCAATTTTGTTCCAATTTTGATGAAATGGTACCCCTGAATACAAAGGATAGATTTACCATTTCAGTGCAAGAGAAGGGAGTAGTTATAGATATAGAAGGACAATGTTTTTGCAGTGCTGCACCACTAGCAGGGACCTTGGAAAATAAAGATGATAATTTATTGGAGATTTGTTGGTGCATTTTCCTGGCATTTTCCACCTGGTATTACCAATGGATGAAAAAGTTGCAGGAGCTACACCAGTGACATTCTACCAGATCAAGCTGTTGCCAAAAGATCATAGACTCATGCAGCACATAAACAGAAGATTTGGCTCCTCTTGCCTGTGTCGGCTCTTTGAAAGAGCTCTCTAATTATTTCTTCTCACCCACTCTTTCCCCTGTAAATCTCTAGAAATTTTATTTAAACTTTGAGAAGCAGGCTGCTGTTAAGAAACGTGAACAGAAATACCTATTAACTGCCAGACTACCTTCCTGATCTTTTCTCCTTGCTTAATTGCAAGGGAGGCAAATGACAGAAGACATACTTGTCAAGAATGGATGTACACAGTGAACCTTTGCGTGGGCAATAGCAATGACCTCAGGGGCATTAAGGCAATCTGTCAGCACAGATTGTTGTAACATTTGCTTTAAAGTGCAGATGTGTGAATATCAGATGACACTGGACCAACCTCAACTGTTATTCAGGGAACTAACTCCCACAAGATAAATAGCCTGTTGGTGTTCACCATGTAGGCTCACACATGGGTAGTCATTTGAATAAGGATCCAGTGAACTGGCAGGGCCTAATAAATGGGTGCCCCAGCAAGAGTCACTACCTCAGGAGAGAAGGGGAGAAACTTGAAGATGTGTGTTGATTCAAGAAAACTTCGCATAGCGGACTTGCTTCAGATGCCATAGGAAAGGAAAGTCGATGGGCCAGATTCCTCCATCCCAAATGGAGATGGAATGGAGGCGGGAGTGGAAAAAATAATGATATTGGCGGCCTGAGTGCCAGTTTGTTCTCACCTCTGCATGGGAAAAGCATGGGGCAGGCAGGAAAATGGAGTTAAAAGCAAAAAACTGTGGAGTTGCCCACCTTGTTAACTGGGGATGTCGAAGTTATCAGAGAACTTGTTAAAAGCTTGACTTCTGAGTTTCGAAGATTTTCACAGGGTTGGGGAGCCATGAGGAGTTCTCTGAAGCTGACCATTTCCCAGAAACAAGGGCAACAGTTTTATTTGATGGAGATAAGTGCAAATTTGGACAGAAAAGCTACTGATCAGCAATGACATTTCAACAACCAACATTTCCCTACCCTATCTCGGGTCCCAGCTCTCCGTTTGCCCTGACCACTTTGAAGATGAAGATCTTTTCACTTGTTTAAAGTCACACATAGATGACAGCCACAGCCAGACTGCAATCCACTTCCCCGGTGTCTCGCCTCCACTCCTGCACAGCGCACTACTCCCCCTCACCCCCCTGCAGCCACCAATTGAGCAACAAACCCATCACTAGCATCTCTAGCTATAGAACAAAGGCAGGCAAATGAGGTGGAGGAACAGATCCTTCACTAAAGGGCTGAATGGCCTCCTCCTGTCCCTAATGGGTTTTGCAGTATGCCAGTGCCAACAGCTCCTTATGAGCCTGGTATAATCATGGCAATCCTCACTGTCAGATTTCCTACCACAAAAAGATCTGGTTAAAAAAACTGGGCCACGAATTTCTTCTGAGCTATTCCCATTCTTATTCCCACCATAACTTTGCTAGAATTGTACCTGAATCTCCATTAAAGTGTGTAAACTTCTGCCAAGATTACGGTGACAGAGTGAGAGACGGTATGAGGAAAATGCTACCAGTGACTGGCCTTAATGAATCCGATAATTTTTCATTGGAGTCTCCAGCAGTTGTGCATGTCAGGAGACCATGGCATGAAGCCAATAATGAAAGCGGCTTATATCTGGCACTACTCATGTCAGGACTTGTAGCAGGTAATCCCAATCTAGAGAAACCACTGTTGTTCCAAAAAAAATCACAGTGCAATCTTCAATCAATAGTCAGCATTTTCAGAATCTCTCAGAATACATGTATGTTTAAAATGAGCAAAGATTTTTTTTATAAGTAGGGGGAACAGGTTGGATTTAAGGAGAGATCTCTACAGAAGAGAAAACAACATTTGTAAAGGATTTTTCTGTTTTCCAATAGAATGCTACATATTCATATAGTTGCTTCCCACTTAGCAATTTTAAACCCATTATTGTTGTGATTCAATGGGACATAAAGAACTTCTCTAGTAACTAAAACAGCAGGCCAAACAGCAACAGGAGAAGTTCTTTATTTCCCATTGAATCACAACAATAATGGGTTTAAAATAGCTAAGTGGGAAGCAACTATATGAATATGTAGCATTCTATTGGAAAACAGAAAAATCCTTTACAAATGTTGTTTTCTCTTCTGTAGATCTCTCCTTAAATCCAACCTGTTCAATCTATAGTTCCTCTTACCTATAAAAAAAAATCTTTGCTCATTTTAAACATACATGTATTCTGAGAGATTCTGAAAATGTTGGAAAAACTCAGCAGGCCGAACAACATATGTGGAGAGAAAAAACAGAGCTCTGAAGAAGAGTCATATGGACTCGAAACATTAACTCTGTTTTTTATCTCCGCAGATGCTGTCAGACCTGCTGAGTTTTTCCAGCATTTTCTGATTTTGTTTCAGATTTCCATCATCTGCAGTATTTTGCTTTCCTCCAGCAACTAACTGTTTTTAAGACTCAATATCCTGACAGTTTTTGAACCTTTTCCACTAACTCTATATTCTTTACTAAGCATCGAACCACAAAACCAACTACAAAATTCAAATAAGTACAAATAAATGGAGTTTTCTCAAACACAGTTACCCACTTCTCTTGTTTGAGTTAATGCAAGAAATAAGTCAACAAGAAATTTGTTTTTACTCTCTACTCAAAAGCAGCTTGAAAGCAGCGGAATGGAAAAACTATTCTCATGCTTTATTGATTAGAAATCTATAGAATCTTTGGGATTTGGAATAAAGTATAAATAATGTCCAGAACATATGTAGTCCCTGTTGGGATTTGATGTGTGGTTTTGACAAAAGAACAAAAGAACAATTAATGTTGCAGCAATACAAAAACAAAATACTGCAAATGCTGGAAATCTTAAATAAAAACCGAAAATGCTGGAAATACTGAGCAGGTTTGACAGCGTCTGTGGACAGAAACAGAGTTAAGGGCCCGAATTTTCATCTGGGTTTGTGGAAATGTGAGTTGCTCACTTCCGTGCCTCCTAATTTGCACTCTCAACTTCCCCGAGATTTTCATGTTTTCAGTGAAGGGGTGGGCGCTATGTATGATTTGCAAGTCATGACTGGGTTTGGGCTTGCACTCGTGGAAGGAAGAAGTCAGGTGCAGAGATGAGCATTTCCTGCCCTCTGCCCATTGAAAGGGCAGTAAAGGGCTCAACATCAGAAATCTGCCTGAAGCCAGCCCTGGCACTGCACTGGAAGTGACCTTCCACCCTTGCACTGCACTGGAAGTGACCTTCCACCCTTGCACTGCACTGGAAGTGACCTTCCACCCTTGCACTGCACTGGAAGTGACCTTCCACCCTTGCACTGCACTGGAAGTGACCTTCCACCCTTGCACTGTGTAATTTGATATTGACAGAAACATTATTTCCCCGTGTGAGCTGGTCCATTGACTGTATAACTTTAGTTAAAATGTTATGTGTTCCAAGCCAACGTTGCCACTCTACCCAACCCTTTGGGAACCTGTTACATCAGTGTTTTGCTGCTCACCCATGAAAGTCTCTGACTTTTAAAGGGACATTATGCAGCAGCTCTTCAAGTCATCAGCAGCCACCTGCTGCATCCCTCACTCCAACTCAGACCCATAACATCCACCTTCAAGCATTCTCCTTTGGAAGTCACCATACGTTGAGCACTCTCAGGCACACCACCAGAAACAACACAAAGCAGAGCACAAATACTGCTTGAATCCCTCCAATCCTTGCTGCATTTGTGACCTGGGACATGATTTGCAAATTGTCATTTGCAACACAAGGCTTAGGCCACCAAGCCTGTGCCAGACACACTCTTCCCTCCCATGCCACACCATGTTGAATCACATGAAACTTATGACAAAGGAAAGATATGACAACCGCACATGCTGACTCATGTGCCTCCTCCTCCCTTATTCCAGGATTGCCTGCACTCAGCGTAGCCAGGAGTCCTGGGATGAAGCAAGTTCTCTGAGCACAACCTGGTGATCTTGTTGCACCAGGTGGAGACCCACAGGAATATTCTGTTCCCCATGGGCGCAGGCTGCCTCCCAGGGCCACCAAGGCAGCCTGGCTCAAGATAGCTGAGGTGGTCAGTGCCTCGGGCCGGCATTGGAGAATATGGGTCCAGTGCCATAAGCACTTCAGTGATAATCTGCACTATGCTAAGGTGGCTGAGATGTCCATTTGCCCATATTACATGTTCAGCTTGGCCTTGCTGCATTCAGCATGGTTGGCCTTTGGAGGACACAAGGCACATGATGCTCAGAAATGCTGCAGCAACATGTCTATGGATAAGGCAAAGTAAATAATGTGAGTGAAGGCCATTGAGGAAAGACTTTTGAGATATCCTGGAGGCATCTCCAAGTTCCATGGCTCAGTAAGCCTACACATCTCCTGAAAGGATATGAGGGTCCATACCAACAGGCTAAGCCCTGGGGTGTACCCCCAAATCTGAGAAACGTCAGAGCTGTGGAGGAGAGAGCAATGGCCACAGCAGGGATGCTGCCACCAGGATGTGTGATGGTGTGTCTCTCCTCGCAAGTGCACATGGCTGTGGTGTTGATGCAACTGCACAGATGGTAGCGTGGGTTGATGGGGGAGGGGAGGAATGGGCTTTGAGGAAGGCATCATGGGCTGTAAAGGTGACAGGTGCTTCCAAGTTTAGGCGTGTCTTTGGAAGAAGGTCATTGGGAATGGGGATGCCATGCATGACTTCGTCTCATGACTATCTTGAGCTTCTCTCACAGTTCCCAGTGCTGTGGTCTTATCATACAGAGAGGAGTCCAAACGCAGACAAAGGTAAGAGATACGTGTGTTGAAGAGTGCACCGTTGCCACCTTCTGAAGCAGCAGGCACCAGCCCAGAGGCCACACTCTGATAGATTTAAGAGCAGATATAGAATGGGAAGCACTGAGTGAAGAGCACACTGCTGGTGTGCACATGGAGGTGTCAGAGGCAGAGATGACTGTGCATAATTCAGCCTGGAGTCAGGTTGAGCCATTGCAGTTTTGATGTATGGGGCAGTGAGGCAGAACCCCAGGACTCTCCCTTTTGGACTGAGTATTTGGACTTGTAGGGGAGGATGTGACCTTCTTGCTGAGTTCCCTGAGGCATTGCGAGCTCATGCACTTCAAACAGATGAGTTCCGTTTTGGTCATGACCTCGTCTGTATGTCGGGTTGGGGAGCTTATCGTGGGCAGCCACGAGAGTCTGGCAAACCCAGTGATGAGCCCCATGTGGCAGCACATGTGCTGTTAGAGAAGGGTATAGTCACTCAGCAGGACTATCTTGTGGGAAGTAGGTTGGTGGCTAGAGTGGATGCAGCTGCACTCCAGCACCACAGCCCATCAAGACATTGGGACACCAAGGGCTGAGCAATCAGAACAGGAGGCAGAGAATCTCACCCTCCTCAAATCCACTGTGGGTCACAGTGGTATTTAGATAAGTTACATTGTGTAGATTAAGATAACAGGCATTTGTAAAGTGAACCAGAAACCTTTATCTGGGCAAAATGTAAACTATTTATAATATATTTACATAATATTGGACTTTCCATGCAGTCAAGTGTCTTTTAATGTCTCATCCGCCAATTGGGCACTGCATCCAACTGACCTTCATCAATCCTCATTTGTGTTTACTTGCAGGGCGTTTTCAATGCCCTTTCCATACGTCTCAAACTCCCTCCTCTGTTTTCCAGGTCAGTCTTCGTAATCATGGAAAGTTCTCATCACGTGAAGTGCCATGACATCAGAACATCTCCGGTAATGAAGGCGTCCTGGTTCCTCGTGGTCCTGTGCATGTCGTGAACAAGGCGTTTCAGGCTGCTGCACTCTGTATTGAAGGTGGCTTGGTGTTGTACCCATGTCAAAATGAATATTTATAAAAGGGGGGCCTGACAGCTGAAGGCGCTGAGGCTGCAATGCTGTCTGTTGATGGCAGGTCTACAACTGTGCTGGGCGTGGCCTGCAGAAACTCCTCCATGTACTTCTCCCTTTCTGGCAGAGAATTCCTGGGCTGACAAGTAGGCTTTGCAGTTTTAAAAGCTGAGAAAAACACTGGAAGAAAGTTGCTCCACTCCAATGCCATACTCTCCTGATCTGGCAGAAGTGGTCGCACCTCGAATGAGGAGAGATCCTTTTTAAAAGTTCTAAAAATCCACAATAGCACATGAAAATGGTTTGCGAGAGGAAACAGAATTTTCCTGTGCTCCTCACAATGAGGACACTGACCTCAGAAGACATGCATGCACGTTTTGCACCAAAGGCCACCCCCAGTTGCCAAAAAGCCACAAGAACATGGCATGGAGATCTGGAAAGCAGAGGAAAATTGTATTGTCAGCATAAAAACTAAGTTCAGCATTTTATGGCCCGATTCACACCTCAATTGGGAGGTGAAAATCTGGCCTAGTGTTTCAGGTGACCTCTAATCAGAACTGAACCTGAAAAATTAATCCTATTTCTCTCTCGATGTTTCATGTTGCCGGTCCTGCTGATGAAAACTCTGTAGTCCCTGCAACACCAGCTGGAGTGGTGGCCGCTGCTGGGATTACAGACCATACCTCACCGAGGAGCCCAAGTAAGTGCAGTGTCTGGGGTCGCTGGAGCCATGTTGTCAGGTCCCAGAGAGGGGGCTGGAGGCCGGGTTCGAGAGGCCAGGAGGGGGTGGGTTAAAGAGGGGGGGGGGGGGGGGGCGCGGAAGGGTGCTTCTGATTGGCCCAGTGATTAGCTTCCTCCACCTTTAAATGGCAATTAATTGGCCGCTTACGGGCTCAAGGGTGAGTGGGCTGTCCGTCACCTTCCCCATCCCCCGTTTAATCGTGGGCTGTGGCGGAAGGTTAGGCGGTGGGCCACAGTGCTCACTGGACTTTATGTGCCACCCCACCTTCAAACCTGCCAACAGGGGAATGTATAATACAGCCTAATACATTCTAATCCTTCTCCTGTTCTCCCTCAACAGCTAAGACAGAAGCTGATTGGGGCCATGCTACACGCATAGGTGACGGAGAGGTAAAATCTGGCATGTTTGTCACAGAAACTGGTCAAAAATGATGAAAATAGGCTAGAATGGAAAACACTGTAGCTAAAAAAAATTCAAACATTCTTGTTATGTGGTTAGTATAGCATTAGACATAAGATTTAGCATCATCTCTCACAGGCGTGGTCCATATATACGTTTGTTTCAGTATCTGCTTAAATCAAGATTCTTTGTACTCCATCCTACTCTAACTCATTCTTTTACAGTATTTCAAAACAATAAGCTCCATATTTCCCATCATTCTATCTCTGGGCTTCTAAAACCTAAGGTCAGCCTCATCTAACCATTATTTCTTGACATATCTTACTCCAACTTCAAGGCTGGGGTTTTCCAGCCCAGCTGCAGCGAGTCATCTAATTCTCCATTGACTTTGGTGGGAGGGGCCGGAAAATCCCGCCCAATGAATCCTCTTGGTGCTTTGCACAAATACAATGATATTCTCTCCTATATTTTCCAATGTGAAAAGTAACTTGACAAGATTATTTGAAGGAGTTAAGAATGACGGATGGTGTTGGGAACTGAACTGTCACTAGCGCAGCAGTCCAAAGGTTCTTCTCAGGTTGTCATATTGGGGAATTAAGGTTCTTTCTCCAAAAGACGCTTCGTTGTAATATTTTTGGGCAGCTTTTACACCAGGTAGTAGATGTATGTTATGATGGGGAATGGGTAGAGAAAAGAATATTAGATCACAGCTTCGTTTATGACAATCTTGCTACCGTTAGGAGAAAGGAAAAGTTAACTATGGATTCTGGAAATTGAATAAACAGAGCATTAAAAGGGTGTGTACATTGTTCTTTTTGGATGTTTTCTTTTTTCTCCTGAAAACAATTTACTAGAAGCCCAATTGTTATGTAGGCATCTGATTGGAAACTGCTAAAGTTCCCACTGTAAGGGCCAAAAAATGTGCTTTGAACCAGCTTCATGAACAGAGTGCCAAGCACGAAAGGAATCCAATAAATAGAAGTTGAACAGTTAAGAAAAGGATGAAAGACTGTATATTGAAAGTGCACCAAAGCTGCATCTGTGTCCTGCTAAAGCTTTGATTTTCTCTGCACTTTGTATAACTGGCATTGCGAGGTTTGCTATACTTTTACCAATAGCACACTGGGCAGACATTTTCCCAAATGGATGTGTATTGATTTAGGACAATCTCGAGTAAAACTTGCACACAAACCTCAAAGAACATTTTGTATCCTCCCCTTAACAAGAATATTGGTTCATGGCCAAGCCATTAAGAACAGCACAGCTAAAACCATTAACACAATGAAGTTTATATAATGCAATAAACATGGTAAATGATGGTCACATGATCAGCCAGACCCTGAGATTTATATACTAGCTGTTTAAGATCATTTTTATTTTGTTTTCTTTTCTGCTGTCATTAGAATTTGTTACTTTCCCTGCTACTGACAAATTTCAGCATTTTGGGTTTATTATCTTCATGACTATGGTGTTGCCATTATTGTCAGTATCACATGACAGGAAGGAAAAGTGAGGAGGTGTTCCTTTACACAGCAAATAGTTGGAATTTCCACCATGTATTACAACTTGGGAATGTCATGTTGAAGCTCATTCTTTCTATGAATGACAGAACTCAGTTCCTGCAGAAATTTGTCCTGCGCTGGTGCGTTTGGAACTGTGTTTGCCTTCAGCTGTGCCACAAGGATTGGTGTGGGGTCCACTGGAGTGTTGTCCTGGTTCATCGATAACATCACATTAACATCCTGCACTTCCTCATATACAGGTTCAGTGTTAGCGTTCTCATCTTTCTGCTGTTGTTCAAACAGGTCATGTTGCATCTTCATTGGCTGAAAGAAAGCAAATCAATGCTGATGTATAAGTCAGTAAACTCAGAAAGGCATAAACTAAACATTGCCTCCGGGTATTAACCTATTCACTAAAACTTCCGATGCCTTTATCAATTTCATTTACCATATGCAGACATGCAATGTCCAAGATTATGCAATGTCCAAAATCATGTAATGTCCATATCATGCAATGTCCAAGATCATGCAATGTCCAAGATTATGCAATGTCCAAGATCATGCAATGTCCAAAATCATGCCATGTCCAAGATCATGCAATGTCCAAGATCATGTAATGTCCAAAGTGATGACAACTGCATTTATAATTATCATCCTATCTCTGAAATTCCTGGTGTGATCTAAGGGATGTAAGTGTATGTGTGTGTGTGTGTGTGTGTGTGTGTGTGTGTGAGAGAGAGAGATGTGTGTGAGAGCACGTGAAGCTATGTGTGCATGGGTGCACGCCTGTGTAACTGATATATAATATTCTCTCCCTGACAAATTTGGATTTGGGTGCATTCAATCATGCAGGAAGATGATGGGTGGGAACTCCACCTCATTCCCAACTCCATCCCGATTAAGTCCATGGTGGGAAGGGCAATAGACAGCCTTCCCACCCCCGTGCCAATTGAGCCCCTAATATGGGCAATTAATGCCCACTTAAGGGTCTCATCCCACCTCCTCTGGTGTTAATGCAGTGGGAGACTGGAGCTCACCATGAGGGGAACATGACAAGCAAACTTGTGCAGGCTTGTTTATAGATTTCTGGCAGGGGGGCCAAAGGCACTCAATGCCTAATCAAGAACCTGGCATCGGGAAGGTTGGGGAGAGGGGGGGCTCCCACTGACTGCCAACTCCTGCCTTTGCTGCTAATTGCACCCCCCACCCCTCCCCGCCTTGCACAGGGTGACCAACTTTTATGAAATAAAATAAGGGACACTTTTACTAGGGGGTGGGGGGCAGGGGGACATGGTGACCATGAGAGCGGAGGGGAGGTTTCAACATGAGGGTGGTTGGGGAAGGGGGGAGGGGTATCCTGAGACCATAATAGCAGGAGGGGTTGGGGGGGGGTTTAAAATAACTAAAACTTATCTTGTTGAGTCACAACATTATCATCTCTCTGCTGGCCAACTCACTCATTTGCCGTCTCACTGGAATCACTGAAACTCACCCTGGAGACTCCCAGGATCAGTCTCCCACAGGCTGTCCTAGAAATACAGGACAAAAGGAGTTCCTAATGGGGGCACGGGATAATCAAAATAAGGGACAATCCTTTAAAATATGGAAACTGCAACCTCCTCCTGCCATCACTCACCTGTGCCTGGATCGTGATGATCCTTAGCCTCAGGTGGGTACAGTACCAGCAGCAGCCACTGATTGGCTGGCAGCTCTCGGGGAGGAGTGGGGGGTGGGCTTACATCCCCCGAGCCCTTGATCCCAGAGAAAGCCCATCACTGCCCAGTTAAGTGCCTGATTGAGACTTAATTCAGCAGGCCTTCGCAGAAAGAGGCAGCGCTGGGCTCTTGCTGGCTCAGCAGCTGGTGGGCAAGACCCCCATCGCCCATATTAAATCCTGCCTTCTGTGTGTGTTCGTCCATGTGTGTCTTTTTGTGAGTGTGTTTGTTTGAGTGTGTGTTTGAGGTTTAATTATGTGGGTTTGTCCATCAGTATGAGCGTGAGTGAGTGGGTTTGAATGTGGCTGTGTTTGTGTGTGTATTTGTGTTGGGAAAAATTTTGCCCCCTGTCCCCTTCCCCCTCCAGGGGTGCATTGGCAGGCGTGTGAGGGTGGGGGGGATAGAGTTCAGCATTATGTCAGAGATGCCATTCCTGGCACCCTCCTGCTCATCCCCGCTGGAATTTTATGCATCTGGACAGTCCACCCGCCCATGTGCCTATTGAGGCCCTAAAGCGGATAATTAATGGCCACTTAAGGGACGTTTCCTGTCCCAACACAATTTTTCCAGTGTTGGGTGGAGGCTGGCACCAAGTGGAAAGCCCAACAGCTTTCACTGCTTGGGTGGGCAGGGAGGTGGGGTGCCCCCTCATAGCCCCTCCCCTAAGGTCCTCCCCCTTGACCACTTGACCACCGCCCCCTACAAAGCGTTTCCTCCCCCGACCCCTGCCCGCCCTGTCCACCCCAGCCCCCTTGCCAGGGGCGGTCAGCTTTGCCCCAGTGATGGACCAACTCCACCCCACACCCCTCGCCCCCGGCTCTTACCTCGGTGTCCAGCTGCAGTCCAGCTGCAGTGATGATCTCTGTTGGGAACTGGATGCAATCCCAGCAGTGGCCACCACTCCTTCTGGGATCAGAAAGCTGCTGATCATTTGATTGGCTGACTGTTCTCAGGCGGTGGGACATCCTCCCCAAATGGGGGCAGAAGTCTTGCCCCTAGTCAATTAACATGTTGCCAAGCATTAAATGGCTGCAGGGTAGCCCAGCAGAGTGGGCGGTGGGTTCACTCCTGACATTCATGCTGGTGGCGGTTGGGGGGGGGGGGGAGTCGGTGTCACTTAGGCAGTGCATGCGTGTGTGTGTGTGTGTTTTTTGTTTGTATGTGTTTGTGAAGTAAGTGTGCGCGCCTGTCAAAGCGGGGTGTTTGATACTCTGTTCCACAAGGTTATAGAAAAGCGTGAAACTTTTGCCAACCATTCACATTTCTGACCCCATCCAAAATCCTGATGTGACGCCAATCTGGAGCTCTGGGATGGAGGCAAAAGTACTTATTCTAATCCACTCCTTCCCTCTGCCAGTCTTTGAATTTGGAAATTCCGCCCCCACACATCTGAGCAATGCTGGTTTTTCAGGGGTTCACAGGTGTTGCTAATTTCAGGGAGAGACATTACTTGCTTTACCCCTTCATTTGAATCTTATTAGACTCTGTCCATCCAGTTGTGAGGCTGCCCTGAATCTCCCAGGGCTTCCACAGGGCTGAAGCCAGCCAGATACAGGTTCTCCCCTCAGCCCCCACAACTGCCAATGTGCTTCTCCATTTCATTCCTCAATACCAGGAATTTCAAGGCTACTGTGATTAAAATATTATTTTTAAAGCTTGTAAAATACTTTTTTTTTAGATGTTCTGTATAGTACAACCATTGCCTGTGATATTTCTCTAATGGACAAACTCAACCAACTAGTATAAATCAAAGAGACAGACCAGCTAGATATCTATTGCAACAAGGACATAAAATGCCTCAATTGGTCTGGCACACAGTCTTTTTTAACAAAAATTTTAAAACCTCTTTTAAGATGAAATTCTGAAATGCCCAATGCTGGAAAAAGTTTGGACATCAAACAAAATTGAACTGATAATTCCGACCACATCAAAGCACATGCGAGACAAAGTCCAATGGGGTGAATTCCCACTGTATGATATTAGTATGAAGGTGCGTGAACATGCTACTGATGGATCATGCAGAAAAGCCCCTATGAGAAGCACTATCAAGCTTTGTGGCTTATTGCTGTCAGACGGTAGCACAGGTATACTTACAAAAAACATTGAGAGCGTTCTCCGAGCATGTAGGCGTCGCTGGAAGGAAATAGTCACAGAGACAATAAGCAGAGCAAAAAGCACAAGTATGCACAGAAACTCAACAGGGTGGCCTCCTTTAACACTCAGATAGTCTGAACATAAGAATTACATATTGCATTGTTAACTGTTAAGCAAGACATATTACTTCACACCATTTTTCATTTGTGTTTTAGGGAAGAGACAGGATCACATCACCAAAGTGCAATGAATGGGATGAGGGAAATCTACACAAAAGGTAAAGGAAATCTGAAATTCTTTGCTCCAAAAGAGGCTGTGGATGTTTAGTCAATTGAAGCATTCAAGACAAAGATCGACAGATAAGGGCAGAGAGGGATATGGTGCTAAAGTGGGTAAATGGACTGGAGGTACAGATCAAGCATGATCTTATTGAATGGTACAACGGGCTTGAGAGGATGAATACTCTAACACTGTTCTTAAGTTCCTATTGCTCATCTTTTGTATGGATCTACCCATCCTTCTAATGCAATGATGGCTCAGTGGATAACTCTAAGTCAAAGGCTTTGAGTTCATGTTCCACTACAAGAACACAAGGCTGATCTGATTATGGCCTCAACTTCACTTACTTGGCTGTCTGCCATAACCCTCTACTTCCCTTGGTGATCAAAAATCTAACTCAGCCTTGAATACACTCAATGACCCAGTCTCCATTGCTCTCTAAAAAGAATTTCACAGACTAATGACCTTCTGAAAGAAAAACATCTCCTTATCTCAGTCTTAAATGGGAGACTCAGAATTTTTAAACTGTGTCCCTTAGTTCTGGTTCTAGTCTCTCCCACAAGGGAAAATATCCTCCCTTAGCACCCACCCTGTCAAGTCCCCTCAGGATCTTATATGTTTCAATTAGATCACCTCATTCTTCTAAACTCCAATGGATACAGGCCCAACCTGTCCAACCTTTCCTCATAAGGTAACCCCTTTATCCCAGGAATTAGTGGAGTGATCTTCTCTGAATTGCTTCTAATACAATTATATCCTTTCTTAAGTAAGGAGGCCAAAACATGGTGCTCCAAGTGCTGTCTAACTAAGACCCTGGACAATTGCAGCAAGATTTCCCTACTTTTATACTTGATTCCCCAGGCAATGAACATCAACATTGCATTTGCTTTGCTGCACTTGCATACCTAGTTTTTGTGATTCATGTGCCAGGGCATTGTTAGGAACTAGAGATAGTTTTAAGTAAGTTACGTTTGTAGAAACAAGGCATAGCTTTAAGTCTAGTTTATATTATTTTTTATTTGTTTGTTAAGGGTGGTGAAACCTGGGTTTGGTTTCAGTTTAGAGTTTTTGTGAGATTGAGCCAGCAAGTCTCAGGATCTGTATGTATGCATGCAGGCATTTTTAATGAGGTTTTACAACTCTTAAAAGTGAAGAGATGAGCTACCAAGGGATTAGTAGTTTAGAGAAGTTAAACCAAAAACAAAACAGGGTGGAAAGACTGTGCTGTTGCTTAGCAACAGGGGATCAGAGAGAGACTCACAGAGACACAGGGAGAGACAGGCAGATTTTAGTTCAGTTGGTATGTGTATACCACAGAGTGAAGACAGAAATGGTTTAAGACTCTCTGTAGTTGCAAATGATGCCAGACTGCTGAGGAAATGAGTTTAAGGAACTCATTTGCATTGCTCTAAAGTTGAAGTAATAGTGAACTTAGAATGAGTTTTCTAGATATATCAGGGGAAATACCAATAGTGGAAGGGCTTCTAGTGAATGTTCAGAGGTCTACTGGAAAAGAAGCTTCTTTGCAACTAAAGCAGATCTAGCCTGGGTGTAGAAATAGCGGTACCTCTTCACTGGACTGTTGGGTTTTTAAGGGTATTGCTGGGATAAAAGGGATAGTGTGAGTTTGAAACATTTTTTTCTTGGTGTCTACATTGAAATCTTTCCAACCTTTTTGTTGTCCAGTGTAACATAGTTAATGTTTCTTGTTTAATAAATGTTAACAGTAGATTCCTGTGAATCTGTTTCAGTAAGTACCCACCAAGGCTTAAATTTTTAAAAAAAATTATGATCCATTATGGGATCTGATTTGTCCAGTAATAATATCAGCTGGGATCAGAAGAACATCTAGATCCCTCTGTACCTAACAGCGCTGCAGTCTCTGCATTCAAATAATATACTGTTCTACTAGTCTTCCTACAAAAGTGGGCAAGTTCACGTTTTCTCAGATTATATTCCATCTGCCAAATTTTTACCCTCTCATTTACCCTATTTAAATCCCTTTGTACACTCTATGTCCTTTTCACAACCTACTTCCTACTTATCTTTGTGTCATCAGCAAATTTAATTACCATGTATTCGGTCCCTTCATCCAGGTAAGTGGCTGGGGTCAGCAATGATCCCTGTAGCATTCCACTAGTCACAGTTTGCCAACCCAAAAATGACCCATTTATTCCTGCTCTGTTTCCTGTTAGCTAGCCAATTCTCCCTGCTAATATATTACACCCTACACCACAGGCTCTTATTTTGTGTAGTAACTTTCGATGTGGCACCTTATCAAATGCCTTTTGGAAATCTAAGTACACCACATCCCTTTATCCACGTTACTTATTACTTCCTCAAAGAACTCTAATAAATTAGCCAAACATGACTTCCCTTTCACAAAACCCTGTTGACTCTGCCTGATTGTCTGATGTTTTTCTAAATGTCCTGCTATTACCTCCTTAATAATGGATTCTAGCATTTTCCCTATGACAGATGTTAGGCTAAATGGCCTATAGTCTCTTGCTTTCTGTCTCCCTCCTATCCTGAAAGGAAGTGTTATATTCATGATTTTCCAATTCACTGGAACCATTCTAGAATCTAGGAAATTTTGGAAGATCACAACCAATGCATCCACTATCTCTGCAGCCACTTCCTTTCAGACCCTAGGAATAAAGTCATCAGGTCCAGGGGAATTGTCAGCCTTTACTTTTAATAGGTTTTCCAGTACCTTTTCCTTACTGATTGTGATTGTTTTAAGTTCCTCTGTCCCTCTTACCTCTTGATTTTTAACTATTCTTGGAATATTTTCTGTGTATTCTATAGTCAGGACAGACACAAAATACCTGTTCAATGCTTCTGCCATCTCGTTTCACACTATTAATTCCCAGGTCTCATCCTCTTAAGGGCCCAATGCTCACCCTAGTTACTCCTTTCCTTTTTAAATACTTGTAGAAACTGATTGTGTTTTTATATTTCTAGCTAGCTTTCTCTCATACTCCAATTTCTCCCTTATTACTTTTTAGTCATTCTCTGCTGGTTTCCAAAATCTGTCCAATCTTTTGACCTAGCACTGACCTTCACAGTATTGTACACATTTTATTTCAAGTTGATAGCTCAAGAAGGCCCAAGAGATCAAACACCATGTTGACCGAAATGACATGCAAAGTTTTTTTTGAAGCCTCCATAGCCATCTATAGACTGAGGTCAAATGGACAAAATCCCCTTCACTCACAGGATGGTGTTTCTCTTTTTAAGGATGACAATGCCATCTGTCAAAACTGGAAAGAACATTTCCAACAACACCTCAACTGTGAATCGACACTGGCAGCTGATATTCTCCAGGCTATCTCCCAGTTCCCTGTGTGCATGGACGCACGGGTGAACTACCTTCAATGGGAGAGCTGTAACAATCAAATGGATGAAAAATAGCGAAGGCCGTGGCCCCAATGATATTTCAGCTGAGGTCTTCAAAGACGGTGGGCTTTTGTTCACATCAAGGCTCCATGCACTTAGCCTGTGGATTTGGGATGGAATGCAACAATTGTAACTATCTTCGAGAAGGGAGATAAGTCATGCTGTGGAAACTATCGTATGTAGGAGGGAAAATCCTGACACGCATTCTCCTGAATTGCTTACTTCCTGTGGCTGAAGAAATTCCACCAGAGACAAAATGTGGCTTTAGACCTTCCAGAGGTGCCTCTGACATGATCTTTGTTGCCAGACAAATCCAAGAAAAATGTTGAGAACACCAAGAGATCTTCGTTGCATTCACTGACCTGACAAAAGCATCTGACTCAATAAATCACGAGGCTCTGTGAGTTGTGCTTCAGAGATTGGATGTTCAAGAAACATCATCACAATGCTGCAATTGTTTCATGATGATGTGACTGCAACTACTATGAGTGGGAGATCTGAAACAGACACCTTCAAAATCCAGACTGGTGTGAAGTAAGGCTGTGAGATAGCCCCCATTCTATTTACAATCTACCTGACAGTGGCTATTCACCTCATCAAAGATCAACTGTCCCCTGGTGTTAGTATTAAATGCCATCCTGGTAACCTCGTTAGCCTCAGTTCTGAGTCAAACTGAACTGACCACCATAGGCATACATGATCTACAGTTTGCGGATGTTGCAGATGACTGCAGTGTCATTGCCCACTCTGAATGAGGTTTAGGAGCCACTCTTAATCTTTTCAATTCTGGATACACAAGACTCAACCTGTCCTTGAATATTGCCAAAACAAAACTCATATCAACCCAGACCTGGCCTGTCAAATATTCCACCTCCCATATATGTTGAAGGAGAGACTTTGGAATACGTTGAGCAGTTCCCATACCTTGGAAGCAACCTCTCTCAAAAAGGCCACCATTGACAAGGAGATCTATCACCGGATCAGCTGCATCAATTCAGCCTTCTACAAACTCTGGCAGCAAGTATTTGACAACAAAGACCTCGTCAAATCAGCAAAAGGCCTAGTGTACAGAACAGTTATCATCACCACACTCCTGCACTGCAGTGAGACCTGGACTGTGTATCAGTGACACATTAGAGAGTGAGAGAAATTCCATCAGCAATGTCTCCACTTCATCCTCCAGGTTCAATGCGAGGACTGTTGAACAAATACGAGTGTCCTTTAAGCCAGTTCCACAAGCATTCGGATAAAACTTCTGCAAAGTCAACTACAATGGATTGGACACCATGTCCAGATGGTTGAAAAACACCTCCCCCTTCAGTTCCTGGTTTGTCAACTCTCAAATGGCCAGCATTCTAGGGGAGGATGAAGAAAATGCGACAGAGATACCCTGAAGCTCTCCTTGGAGTACAGCAGCATTGACATTAATGACTTGGAGGAGCTCACTACCAGTTGTTCAAAATGGCGACAACTTGTCCATCAAGCTGCATCATGCTTTGAGTCCAAATGCTTTAATGACAAGATAAAACAATGACATAGGAAAAACAAAATGGATGCAAATCCTGTACTCCAGATCTCAATCTCTCTTGGTATGTCCTGACCCATGTACCCAAAGATCTGCGGGTTGAGAATTGACCGGTTCTGTCACATGATGACGCATGGCAGAAACTTGTAAGCCTGAGTTGATCCTTGAATCAAGGGACAGCCACTAACAATAACAATATCCTGAAATGTCTGCCACTGTTTCTCTACTATCCTACCGATTAGCCTATTTTCCCACTTCACTTTGTCCTCATGCCCATGTAATTCCCTTTATTTAGTTTAAGGCACTAGTTTTAGACCCACACTTTTCATCCTCAAACTTAATGTGAAATTCTATCATGTTAACATAGAAACATAATTGAAAATAGGAGCAGGATAGGCCATTTGGCCCTTCAAGCCTGCTCCGCCATTCATTATGATCATGGCTGATCATCCAACTCAATAGCCTGCTCCCACTTTCTCCCCATATCCTTTGATTCCAAGAGCTATATCCAACTCCTTCTTGAAAACATACAATGTGTTGGTCTCAACTACTTTCTATGGTAGCAAATTCCAAGGGCTCACCACTCTCTGGGTGAAGAAATTTCTCCTCAGCTCAGTCCTAAATGGTCTACCCCGTATCCTCAGACTGTGACCCCTGGTTCTGGACTCCCCCACCATCGGGGACATCCTTCCTGCATCTATCTTGTCTGGTCCTGTTAGAATTTTATAGGTTTCTATGAGATCCCCCCTCATTCTTCTGAACTCCAGCGAATATAATCCTAACTGACTTAATCTCTCATATGTCAGTCCCACCATCCCAGGAATCAGTCTGGTAAACCTTCGCTGCACTCCCTCTATAGTAAGTACATCCTTCCTCAGATAAGGAGACCAAAACTGCACACAATATTCCAGGTGTGGTCTCACCAAGGCCCTGTACAATTGCAGCAAGACATCCTTGTTCCTGTACTTGAATCCTCTGGCTATGAAGGCCAACATACCATTTGCCTTCTTTACCGCCTGCTGCACCTGCATGCTTACCTTCAGTGACTGGTGTCCAAGAACACCCAGGTCTCGTTGCACATTCCCCTCTCTCAATTTATAGCCATTCAGATAATAATCTGCCTTCCTGTTTTTGTTACCAAAATGGATAACCTCACATTTATCCACATTATACTGCATCTGCCATGCATTTGCCCACTCACTCAGCTTGTCCAAATCACACTGAAGCATCTCTGCATCTTCCTCACAGCTCACCCTCCCACCCAGCTTTGTGTCACCTGCAAATTTGGAGATGTTACATTTAATTCCGTCATCTAAATCATTAATAAATATTGTGAATAGTTGGGATTCCAACACCGATCCCTGTGGTACCCCATTAGGCACTGCCTGCCATTCAGAAAAAGACCCGTTTATTCCTACTCTTTGTTTCCTGTCTGCCAACCAGTTTTCTATCCTTCTCAATATACTACCCCCAATCCCATGCGCTGTAATTTTACACGCCAATCTCTTATGTGGGACTTTATCAAAAGCCTTCTGAAAGTCCAAATAAACCACATCGGCTCCACCTCATCAACTCTACTAGTTACATCCTCGAAAAATGCCAGTAGATTTGTCAAGCATGATTTCCCTTTCGTAAATCCATGCTGCCTCTATCCGATTCTACCACTGTTTTCCAAGTGCTCAGCTATTACATTTTTTATAATGGGCTCTAGAATTTTACCCACACTGACGTTAGGCTGACTGGTCTATAATTCCTTCTTTTCTCTCTACCTCCCTTTTTAAATAGTGGGGTAACATTAGCTACCCTCCAATTTGTAGGAACTGTTCCAGAGTTTATAGAATCTCAGAAGATGACCACCAATGCATCCACTCTTTCCAGGGCCACTTCCATAAGTACTCTGGGATGCAGATTATCAGGCCCTGGGGATTTATCGGTCTTCAATCCCATCAATTTCCCCAACACCGTTTCCCTACTAATACTGGTTTCTTTCAGTTCCTCCCTTTCACTAATACCTGTGTTCCCCAATATTTCTGGTATGTTATTAGTGTCCTCCTTTGTGAAGACAGAACCAAAGTATGTATTTAGTTGGTCAGCCATTATAAGTTCCCCTGTTTCTGACTGTAAGGGACCTACATTTGTCTTTACCAATCTTTTTCTCTTCAGATACCTATAGAAACCTTTACAGTCAGTTTTTATGTTCCCTGCAAGCTTACTCTCATACTCTATTTTCCCCTTCTTAATAAACCCCTTGGTCCTCCCTTGCTGAATTCTAAACTCCTCCCAATCCTCAGGTCTGTTGTTTTTTCTGGCCAATTTGCATGCCTCTTCCTTGGATCTAATACTAACTCTAATTTCTCTTGTAAGCCATGGTTTGGCCACCTTTCCTGTTTTATTTTTACGCCAGACAGGAATAAACAATTGTTGCCATTATGTCCACTGTTGCCCAAAGGCTCCTTTACTATGAGATCATGAATTAATCCTTTCTCAATGCACATTGTTTACAAAATTGTGAGGGGTATAGACAGAGTAAATGCAAGTAGGCTCTTTATATTAGGAGAAATAAACACGAGAGGACATGGCTTTAGGGTGAAAGGGGAAAGGTTTAGGGGGAACATTAGGGGGAACTTCTTCACTCAGAGAGTGGTGAGAGTGTGGAACGAGCTACCATCTGAAGAATAAATTAAATAGATACATGGATGGGAGAGGTCTGGAGGGTTATGGACTAGGTGCAGGTCAATGGGACTAGCGGAATAATATTTTGGCACTGACTAGAAAGGCCGAATGGCCTGTTTTCTGTGCTGTAGTGTTCTATGGTTCTATTACCAGCTTTAGACTGCTCTCTGGTTGGCACTGAGAAATTGTCCCGGATACACTCTATGAACTCATCTCCCAGGCTACTTTTGCCAAACTGATTTGTCCAATTTATAAGAAGATTAAAATCATCCATAACAAAAACAGAATTACCTGGAAAAACTCAGCAGGTCTGGCAGCATCGGTGGAGAAGAAATCAGTTAACGTTTCGAGTCCTCACGACCCTTCGGCAGAACTGAGTATAGTTAGGAGAGAGGTGAAATATAAGCTGGTCTAAGGTGGGGGGGGCGGGGGGAGAGAGAAGTTGAGGGTGGGGTGATTGTGGGGATAAGCAATCAGTGATAGGAGCAGATAATCAAAAGATGTCACAGACAAAAGGATCAAAGAGGTGTTGAAGGTGGTGATATTATCTAAGAAAAGTGCTAATTAAGAATGGAAGGCAGGATACTCAAGGTACAGCTCTAGTGGGGGTGGGGTGGAAAGACTAACAAAGTTTTAGTTTTAGATTTAAAAATAATGGAAATAGGTGGGAAAAGAAGAATCTATATAAATTATTGAAAAAAAAGGAAGGGGGAGGGGCGAGAAACGGGGTGGGGATGGGGGGAGGGGGAGTTTAAGATCTAAAGTTGTTGAATTCAATATTCAGCCCGGAAGGCTGTAAAGTGCCTAGTCGGAAGATGAGGTGCTGTTCCTCTAGTTTGCGTTGGGCTTCACTGGAACAATGCAGCAAGCCAAGGACAGACATGTGGGCAAGAGAACAGGGTGGAGTATTAAAATGGCAAGCGACAGGGAGGTTTGGGTCTTTCTTGCAGACAGACCGCAGGTGTTCTGCAAAGCGGTCGCCCAGTTTGCGTTTGGTCTCTCCAATATGTAGAGGAGACCGCATTGGGAGCAACGAATGCAGTAGACTAAGTTAGGGGAAATGCAAGTGAAATGCTGCTTCACTTGAAAGATGTGTTTGGGCCCTTGGACGGTGAGGAGAGAGGAAGTGAAGGGGCAGGTGTTGCATCCGCAGTAGCTTTTAGCTTTTTGTTAAAATCATCCATGATTATTGCAGCACTTTTCTTACAAGCCCCCATTATTTCTTCCTGTATACTCTGTCCTACAGTGTAGCTACTGTCAAAGGGGCTATGAGGTTATCTATATTTTTTGCTTTTTGCCTGTGTGTTTTTGTAAGTTAGCATCCTCTGGTTGACAGGAAATTCTAATATTTAAGGTACAGAATGTACCAAGAGTTGATACATTAGATCCTGCTTCAGGGCAGAGGAGGAACCCTGTTGGAAGATATAATCAGGTCAGACTGATCATTTCAAGGTGTGGAGTGAACAGCTGCAGCAAAGAGGAGGGTCAGCTCCATGCTGCTGAAGTGCTGCCATTAGCTCCATGCAGCTGTGTGAACAGCAGTCCATGGTGAGTAATGGCTGTTCAGATGAATCTGGAGCTGGAGGAGGCAGCAGAAGATTGCTAGCTTTGTGTTGTTGAGAAGAATGGGGTTAAGAGAAGCCCTGAGCAGTTATCAGCATGGTGAAGCTGAAATAAACCACAGCTGTTGGCTCTGTGAAGTTGGGAGTTGGAGAAAAGGAGATCATGTGAGCAGTGGGGTTCTGCTCAGGGGAGCTCGAGAGCTAGATTCATGCTGGGAAGTAAACACTGAAGTGAAGCCTTATGAATCCAATGGGACACAGTCTCAGGAAAAGAGATTAAATAACTGGGAGGTGAGCAGTCTGAGTTAGGGCAGCTTTTAAGGGGAATCAGAGGCTAGATCTTTGAAAGAGAGTAGCTGAAATCCCCAGGAAAAATACAGTTTTAAACGACTTTTGTGATGCACATTGGTCACTGACGTCTGGGTGAGTTTGAGAAAATTTGAGGCAACTTTCTTGGTTGTGTCTGCCATTTATGTACAGTTTGTGGCGTGATTGGCCATAGTTTGCTTGTTAATTCATGTTTACCACATATCAATTCTGCATGTTAGAGTATAAGATAGATAGTGCTGACTGTTTGCTCTGCTGGCTTTTGTATAGTTAAAGTTCTTCTATTTGTTTAACCATGGAATCTTGGTAAGTAGCTGGGATTTCAAATTTTGTGTACTTCAACAAAAAAAAAGTTACTGGTCCCTAACCGGATCATAAATTTTGGGGGGGCTTACCCTAGACTGTAACAAAATTTGAGGGGTCTGGGGTCTAGGGTTATAACAGGGCCTATAAACTACCCCACAAGTGACTCCTTACATTTTCCATTTCTTATTTCTACCCAAAGTGATTTTCCATCTTGATCTTCTCAACTCAGGTAATCTTTCACTACTGTACTAATGCCATCCTTCATTAACAGAGCTACCCCACCACCTTCTTCTAGAATCCTGCCCTTTTGAAATCTCAAATTCCCCAGCCTTGGTGCCTTGCAACCATATCCATGTAGTGGCTATCAGGTCATACATGTTTATTTCTATTTGTCCTAACAATTCATGTGTTTTGCTACGGATGTTACATAAATTCATGTACAGAGCCTTTAATTCTGTCTTTTTACCACTCTTATAAATTCTGGCCTTATCTGCTGGAAGACTTTTCAGTTTTTATGCTCTTTGCCTTCCTGGCACACTTTGGTTATTATTACCCATGTTGCTACCCTGCTCTCTTGCTTTGCCCTTTCTCTTTACTTTATCACATTCCCCCTCACGTGATCCCTCACCCTCATTATTTAGTTTAAAGCCCTCTCTACTGCCCTAGTTCAATGAGTCACCAGAACACTGGTTCCAGGTGAAGACCGTCCCAACGATACAGCTCCTACTTTCTCCAGTACTGGTGTAGTGTCCCATGAATTGAAACCCATTTCTCCCACATCAAGCTTTGAGCCATTTTGCATTCAACCCTCTAATCTTATTTACCCTATGCCAATTTGTTTGTGTTCAGGTGATGATCTAGAGAACCTCTGTGGTTCTGCTTTTGTAATTTAGTCCCTATATGCTCATACTCACTCAACAGAACCTCTTTCCTGGTCCTATCCAAGTCATTGGCACACACATGGACCACAACAGCAGAATCCTCCACCCCCCCACTGCAAGTTCCCCTCCAGCCCCGATAAGATGTCCCAAACCCTGGCACCAGGCAGGCAACACAGCCTTCTGGACTCACGTTTTCAGCTGCAGAAAACTATGTCTATTCCCCTGACTAAACTGGCCCCTACTACCACTACAATTCAATTTGCTTATCTGTACCACGGTGCCATGGTCAGTTCACTCACCCACCCCGCAGCCACCACTTTCATCCAAATAGCTGCAAAAACCTCAAACTTATTGGACAATTGCAAGGGCTGAGGTTCCTCCACTTTTAGCTTCTGAGTCCACATAACTGCCTCATTCACAGTTACATTTTCTTGTCCTGACCACAAATCAAATCAGAAGACCCTAGCCTAAGGGGTATGACTGCCTCCTGGGACAAAGTGTCCTGGTAACTTTCCCCCTCCCTAATGTATTGCAGTGTCCAAAGGTCAGCCTCCAGCCCATTAGGTTTGAGCCAGAGTTCCTTGACCTACAGACATTTACTGCAGACATGGTGGCCGTGAATCACACTGCAACAGTATTCACATACTTCAGCTGCAACACATCACCTTCCCTGCCATCTTTATTGTGTTTTTATTAATTAATAAATTATTTTTTTAATTAAATATTTCAACGAATGTTATACTTATTCTGATTAAACTTCCTTAGTTTAGATAAGAGAAAAAGAGAAAATTCTCACTAACCGTTTAATCACTTACATTCTTTCCTGTTATGTCACACTTTGATATTTTTTACAATGTTCTGAAGCCACAGACTCACTCCCCTCAAACTCTTCAAAATCTCGCTGCTGTCTCTAGCTTACCCTCTACTTCTGTAAGTAACTTGTGTCTTCCACAGCTACTGGAGGCTGTAAAAAGGTAGAAAAAGTAGCACCTCTTTTCCCCTCACTACATCAAACTCCCATATGAACCAACTTCTCGGCTTTGTACTCAGTCTACGTCTCGCTCAGGCCTAGTCTCTTCCCCCTGTGTCCCCTTACTCCATAAGGTTTCAAAAACTGTCTGCTTTTACAGAGCCACAGGTGACACTCTCAAGCTGTAATGCTAGCTCACTTTCTTGCTACAATAATTAACACCTATTCAAGGTAAACAACTTTCAGCGGATTGACAGATCACTGCTACTGCCAGGCAGTTCCTTGTTTAACTACGCTACTCAACTAACTTTGCAGTTTGAAAGTTCTGCAGACTTGAGTGCAAAAGTCAAGGCTGACATTCCACTGCAGCACCAAAGTAGGGCAGCAATGCCAGAGGTGTTGCTTTTCCGATGAGATGTTAAATTGAGGCCACATGTGCGCTCTTAAGTGCAAAACATCCAATCGCATTATTTCAAAGAAAAGCATGGGGAGTTAACCTAGCCAATATTTATCCCTCAATCAAAGCCACCGAAACATTATCTGATCATTATTGCATTGTTGTTTGAGGGAGCTTGCTGTGTGCAACTTGGCTACAGTGTTTCCTATATTACAACAGTGACTACACTTCAAAAGTACTTTATTGATTGTAAAGCATTTTGGGACATACTGAGGTCATAAAAGGTGCTATATAAATGCAGCAACAATTTATATTGATATAGTGGCTTTAACCTAAGCAACTGAAGGCACGACCACCAATGATGGAGTGATCAAAATCAGGGATGCTTAAGCGGCCAGAAGAGAGCAGCTATCCCGGAGGCTTGTGGGGTTGGAAGAGATTACAGAGTTAGGGAGGGGCGAGGCCATGGATGCATTTGAAAATAAGGATGAGAATTTTCAAATTAAGATGTTTCATGAGTGGGAACCAATGTAGGTCAGAGGGCACAGGGATGATAGGGGAACAGGACTGGGTGCAAATTAAGGCACAGACAGCAGAGTTTTGGATCACCCAAAGCTTATGGTGTGTAGAATGTGGGAGACCAGCCAGGAGTGCATTGGAATCATCAAGTCTGGAGGTAACAAAGGCCTGGATGTGGGTTTTGGCTGCAGATGAACTGAGACATGGGTGAAGTCAGACTATGTTAAGGTGGTGGAAACAGAAATAAAAACAAAAAACTACTGCGGATGCTGGAAATCCAAAACAAAAACAGAATTACCTGGAAAAACTCAGCAGGTCTGGCAGCATCGGCGGAGAAGAAAAGAATTGACATTTCGAGTCCTCATGACCCTTCAGCAGGCTCTTTTCTTCTCCGCCGATGCTGCCAGACCTGCGGAGTTTTTCCAGGTAATTCTGTTTTTGTTTTGGTGGAAATAGAAGGTGTTCATGATGGTGCAAATATGAGGTCAAATGTAACACCAAGTTTAATACAGACTGGCTTAATCTTGGGCTGCTGCCAAGGACAGATTTGTAGTCGGTAGCTAGGAAACAGAGTTTGGAGTAGGAACTGAAAACAATGGCTTCAGTCTTCCCAATCATTTTCTTTTTTCATTTCCAATAGGCAGTTGGAATTAATTATATTAAACGAGGAGAGATTTTTGTTTTAGGAATCAGGAGTTATTATAAAGATAATGGAAAAAGACCCCACATTGGAGAGATTACTGGGTGAAAAGGGAGGGGGAAAAGTAGGGGATGGGCTTTCATTTTCAGAACTGGGGCATGAACAACATAACGTGACTTCAAGTAAATTGATGGGAAGGAGACGTTTCCTGAAATTTGACTGTTTTAGACCAGAGCCCACACCTTTCCAAGTATAGGCTGAGGTTAGAAAGGAGCTTTGTCAGTACTGGTGCAATACTTGGATGTCATGTCCCATTAGTTCATTCTTTCCCTGTTCATTAGCAATGTCCTTTGTTTAAGCTGCAAAAAAGCCCTGGACTCCACTAGCAACGGGTTAAAATACTAAGTAACGTTCTTGCCACTGGCAGTGCCCTCGTCCATCAGCTATACCCACAGAGTCCAGAAAAGCAGATTTCCCCCCAGTGCATTAATGATGTTGTGGGAATGTGTAACTTCTGGGCCTCACAAAGCTCTGTCTAGTGTGAAAAGTCTGCTGCTGTAGGGGTGATCATGTTATAGAATGATGCTATAGAATGAAATAGGGAGTGAGCAAAAACACAGCAAATTTAATACAGATAAAAGAAACAAGAGCATTTGGGTGCAGTAATTTACACAATGCACCTCAACTCAGTCTTTAACTTTAGCCATGTGATTAAAAGTATGCCATGTAGGTAGTGATTTGCTAAAGAAACCAATTTTAGAAACCATGGAATATTAATTTTCCAACTTCAGGAATGAAAAGTCTTTGGTATCCTCAACCTCAGCAAGTTTAGCCAGGAGAAATACACAATAAATGCAGGAACTATGTATCATTTTAAAATAATTGGCAAAAGAACTTGGGGTAGAGAGGATTTTTTTTGTGCAATGAGTTGTTATGATCTGTAACATGTTGCCTGAAAAGACGTTGCAAACAGATTCAATAATCAAAAAGGGAAGATAAAGGGATTGCATGAATACTTGTAGGGGAAGGAATTGCAGGGCCATGGGGAAAGAACAGGGAGTTGGAGTAATTGGATAGTTCTTCCAAAGAGCTGTCACAGGCCTGATAGGCCAAATGACCTCCTTCTGTGGTCTATGATTTTAACATGAATGCAGACACATTTAACCAATATATTGATAAATATTAGACCTTGTGTTCCAATGCTAAAACTAAATCATAAGATCTTTGAAAACATGCCCATGAAGAGCAGTAAATCCAGCAACCACTAAGTGAGAATTATGATGTAAGTTTAGGCCAGGTGACATCAGGTGCTAACAGGAGAGTTGGCCCAACACTCATTCAAAGACAAATTCTATTGATGTAAATAAGGGAGGGCTGAAGGATCTAATAAAATGGGAAGTTCAACTGCAATCATGCCAATCTAAAATAAAAGCATAGGTAAATGGGGGTTACTTGAGGAGGAAATCTTTAAAAGAATAACACTTTAAACAATCAAAAAATGAGAAAAGACATGATGCCATTATCCTGTGACTCTAAAGCTGTAACAAACCTTGGCGGGGTAATGAATGATAGAAACTTGACTTTTATTCCTAAGGAATTTTATAATTAATTACACATCAGCATTCAAAACTGCTTGAATTTCATAGATACAATTTAGAATTTATTTCCAGTAAGATGTATACAAATTCCTTTCATTCTTATTCAATGCACATCTTTATAAAGTCTTGCAATGTAACCCCTTCATTGGTTAAAACTCAATTAGATTCAAGATGGAATATCTACATGCTAGTATCAAACAACAGTCCCAAGTCACTAGCATCTTCAGAAATCAATATAATTTCACATGAAACAAATGAAATTCAATAAATATTTTGGCAAGTGTAAAATATTGAGGAAAACAAAACTCTAAAATAATATTAAGATTATTCAAACAGCAACTAGTGTATCTCCACTGAGAACTCCTCAGTGATCTCCAGTGAATGGGCTGCACCTCACTAATCTTTTCCTTTGTGTAATCTTCCCATTTACTGTGTGTGTAAATACATAGGGATAAATAAATAGCCTATAACCAAACTGAACTCCATTTCTCCAAAATGTGATTCAACCCAACTACACACATCCTTCTACTCCAGGAGCCAAATTCTCTAGGCCTTTCCAGAAATTGACCCTTCTTCTGGGGTCTGGCCTAAATATAATGCTCCCTCAGTCTACAGTTTGCTGCTTCTCCTAGTTTCCTTCTGCTGGAAACTATTCATTATCATGTTGGAGCGCAACAAGAAAGCACAATGCTTAGTTACTGATTAACCAGTCAGTCCTTCTCCATAATTGACCAACAAGATTTGAAAAATAAAAATCTCCCTTCCTAACAGCACTGTGGGTGTACCTACACCAGATGGACTGCAGCGGTTCAGGAAGGCAGCTCACCACCACCTTCCCAAGGGCAACTAGGGATGGGCAAAAATTGCCTGCTTGGCCAGGGATGCCCACATCCCATGAACGAATTAAAAAAAGCGTCCACTGCCTTCAGCCATTTCATGATATCATGTGGAGTGAATCCAATTGGTTGAAGGCTGGCATCTGTCATGCTGGGGACCTCCGGAGGAGGCCGAGATGGATCATTCACTTGGCACTTCTGGTTAAAGATTGTTGCAAATGATTCAGTTTTATCTTTTGCACTGATGTGCTGGGCTCCTCCATCATTGAGGATGAGGATATTTGTGGACCCTCCTCGTCCAGTGAGTTGTTTAATTGTCCATCATCATTCACGAATGGATGTGGCAGGACTGCAGAGCTTAGATCTGATCAGTTGTTTATGTAATCACTTAGCTCTGCCTGTCACTTGCTGTTTACGCTGCTGGGAACGCACGTTGTCCTGTGTTGTAGCTTCACCAGGTTGACAACTCATTTTTAGGTATGCCTGGTGCTGCTCCTGGCATGTCCTCCTGCACTCTTCATAATACCATGCCCCACACTCCTACTACTGTCTGGTGGCCTGTAAACAATTCCTACCAATGTTTGCTGCCACTTGCTGTTTCGTAGCTCCTCCCAAACAGATTCCACATTTTGTTCTTCTGATCTGAAATCCTCCCTTACTAAAGTACTGATCCATCCCTTATAATCAGCGCAACACCCGCTCATTTTCCTTTTTGACTGTCTTTCCTAAGCATTGAATATCCTTGATCCAATCTTGGTCACCATGCAGCCATGTTTCTGTAATGACAATTAAATCATACCCATTTTCCTCTTTGTGCCTTCAAATCATCTACCTTGTTGTGAATGCTGCATGCATTCAGGTAGAGTGCCCTTAACTTTGTCTTTTTGACATTACTCTACATTCTAGGTTTAGTTGATGTGAGCCTTCATTTCACTTGCTACTTTTGAACTTCCCATTACCAGATTTACTTCCTTCCAATATGAGCTACCCCTCAGGTTCCCATCCCCCTGACAAGGTGGTTTAAACCCTCCCCAACAACATTAGCAAATCTCCATACGAGGGTATTAGACCCAGTCCTGTTATGGTGTAACCCATCCATCTTGTACAAATCTCACTTGCCCCAGATCCAGTCCCAATGCCTCAAATCTGATGTCCTTCCTCCTACACCAATTCTCCAGCCACGTGTTCAATTGTTCAATCCAATTCCTATTTTTAAAAATTCTTTTGTGAGATGTGAGCGTCACTGGCAGGGCCAGCATTTATTGCCCATTCCCAATTTCCCTTGAACTGAATGGCTTGCCACACTATTTCAGAGGGCACTTAAGAGTTAACCACATCACTGTGGGTCTGGAGTCACATGTCAGCCAGACCAGGTAAGGACAGCAGATTTCCTTCCCTAGAGGGCATTAGCTTTAATGACAATAAATAATGGTTTCATAGTCACCATTACTGAGACTAGCTTTTCAATTCCAGATTATTGATAGAATTTAAATTCCACCATCTGCCATGGTGGGATTTGAACTCTTGCCCCAGAGCATTAGCCTTGGCCTCTGATTACTAGTCGAGTGACATTACCACTATGCCACAATCTCCCCCTAAATGCTATGCCATGCTCACTAGAATGTGGCACTGGGAGTAACCCTGAGATTATTGCACTTGAGGTCCTGTTTTTAAATTTACTTCATAACTCCCTAAAATATGCTTTGAGGACCTCATCCCTGTTCCTACCTATGCCATTGGTACCAATCTGGGCCATGAACTCTGGCTGGTCACCCTACCCCAGAAGGATGTCCTGCAGCCGCTCTGTGACATCCTTGACCTTGGCATCAGGGAGGCAACACACCATCCTGGAGTCACATTTACAGCTGCAGAAATATCCATCTGATCCCCTGACTATCAAATCACCTATTACTATTGCTTTTCACCTCTTCTTCCTCCCCTCCTGTGCAGCTGAGCCAGCCATGGTGCCCTGGACTTGGCTCTGGCTGCAATCCATTGAGAAACCATCACCCTCACCACTAACCAAAACAGAAAACCGATTAGCAAGCAAGATAGACTCAGGATACTCCTGCACTACCTGTCTGATTCTCTTAGACTGCCTGGTGGTCACCCATTCCCTCTCTGTCTGTGTGTTCTTAAGCTGCGGTGTGACCACCTCCCTAAATGTGCGATCTACGTATTTCTCGGGATGCACCACAGTGGCTTCAGCCATTGAGTTCCAAAACTCGGAGCTCAAGATTCTACAGCCAGTGACACTTCCTGCAGATGGCAGATGTGTTTATCTAGGATACAGTTTGTCCATGACTTCCCATATACTATAGGATGCACATTTCACTGGGCTGAACTGACCTGTCATACCACAACTTTAAAAGCTATTCATTACAATTAGAATAAGTAGAATAACTTGCCAGTTACCCACCAATCAGCTTCTTCCCCGTACCAAAATAAGAGCCAACTACTAGAGGCTAATAAAGGTAGAAAAAGAAAGGAGCACCACCCCCATCAAACTCCTTCACTCACCAAACTTCCAGCTAGAAACCCTATGCATGCAAAGCAGCACCCAGTGCAGACCAAGCAGCACTGAGGAACCCATGTTTTTATGTGTTCAGACTCAGCAGCTCTCAGTCCCAGCATCATCCTGCTCACCCCCCAAGCTCACCCCCATAATGCAAGGCAGGTGCCGAAATCAGCTACCCACCCACCATATTTAAATAAGCTGGTTATCAAGCCTATTGACCCTAAATAATATGTTGCCCACACCATAAAACGCTTGGCGTGGGCAGCAGGGCGGGACCGCAAAGCCCAATTTTTTTTACCTTAGGCGCTGAAAGGGTGGGAAGGAAGTGGGGGATGTTGTTCTCGGAGGCTGCCCTTTGCCGGTCACAGGGTGGCTCCCCTTAGGATGAACCCCCCTTCCTTCCTATCCGCTCGCTCCCTTAAACCCACCCCTATAACCCCACTGCCCCTCTCCCTAACCTACCCAAACCCTCTGGCCCATGACCTTAGACTTACCTGCTCCAGAGAGCCAAGGCCTTGAGGTCCTTTCTTCTCCAGTAGTCCTGGCATCAGCTACGGATGCCTTTCTGTGTAGAAATCCCACTGGGACCTCAATAGTCCGCCACGCAATGCTTTATGTCTGTGAGGCAGGTCAACATGGAGCGTGTTGGCGCCATGCTGGTGTGATTTCCAGCGGGCGTGGGGATAGGCCATTCGCCCTCCCTCCCCAACTCACTGTATTATTCGGCTCATAGAATAAATTATGGCACAGAAGGAGACTATTTGGTCCATCAAGTTCATGCTGGCTCCCCTTCAGAAGCAGCAACTTCATAGGCGTGAATTTTATGTCATTACGAACATTAAAATGCTTTTTCCTCACATCTGCCCTACATCTCATGCCCAAAATCTTAACTATATGTCACCTGATCTTTGTACCATCAGCTAATGGGAACAGTTTTGTTTTTTGTTTACCTTATCAAAAGCTGTTATAATCTTGTACATCTATTAAATCTTCCCACAATCTCCTTTGCCCAAGAAGAACAACTCCAAATGGAACAGTTTGCTGTCTCCAGTCACTCAATCTGGTGACTTGATTGTAGGCAGGGAAAGGGAAAGGGAAAATTCATCTGGGGCTCAACAAATCGAGTGAAGGGCAGCACGTTTCATGTCAGCAGTTAAGTGTTCAGTGTATAAATCTAGCAACACCATTATAATTCAATAAATGTGGATTAAAGAAACATCAGGCTTTGAATTTGTCTTAGGCAGGAGAGCACACCATATCACATGGACAGCCTGAATGATTTGCTTTTCCATTGATTTAAATACATTTTAAAAATTCTAGCAATGTGTGAGACAGTTTGATATGTGCTGTTGTCGATTCGCACTAGTGTCCAGGATGAATTTATACCCTAATGGATTGGACAGTTCAGTGAAAGCTGGTTGGAGCAGAGAGAACCAACTGTAAACTGCACTTCTATTGTTCAAGTGCCACTCATATCAATGTCCATCTGGTACATTCAGTAAAATCAACAGGTTAGAAATCCACTGCATTTCCTTTAGTGTTGAAGTTGGCTGCACAAGGTGCAGGGGACATAAGCCAATTGCAGCAAACTCAGCGTCTGAGCAACATAAAAGCATCTGAAAGGTGCCACAGTAAACAATCTCGTTTTACCAGTGTTTGATTTGCTGATAGCATGACCGCATTGCTGTCGTCCCCATGGATTGGAATGAGTGGCATGGTTCCAAATTTCTGCTTGGATACATCAGATGATGAATGACGTCTAAGAGTCGTAGGTCGCAGGTCATCATGCTGAGAGGAAGGAAAGATTACATTATACCAGTGACTACATTCCAAAAGAATTTCATTGGCTGTAAAACACTTTGGGGTGCTATATAAATACAATCATTTTCTTCCCTTTAACCATCTAAAACTGAGACTTGAATCCATTTCTCCGAACAATATTATGTATTTCACAAAAATGATACTCTAGCCTCCACTCCTGGCCTTGTATTTGCTTGTCCCAAAAAGTTCCAATAACTGGATCTGCTTCTTTAATATGTGATTTCCCACTGAGAAGCACTCAAAACTGAGGATTATAGATGAGAGTATAACTACAAGAACATACTGTATATTCCATCTAGTCCACTCCTTTCACATCACAAGTACAATCTACCCTGTCGTGAACCTAACCCAATGTTGCAAAAAGCAGTAGCAAGTCTGAGAATTGGAAGTCTTTCCAAAACTTGCAGGGGGCCATCAAAAAGTTGGTAATAAAGGAAAAAATAGAAGAGAGTAAACTAACCAGAAGTATAAAAGCAGATTTTAAGAGCTTTTGTAAGTATATGAAAAAGAGAGTAGCTAAAGTAAACCCTGAGAAGCAGGGACAGGAGAAATTAAGATGGGGAATGAGGAAATGGCAGAGGCATTAAACAAATATTTTGTTGCTGTCTTCACAGTAAAAGACACAAGTTTCATACCAGAAATAGACAATAACCTAGGGGCTAGAAAGAGTGAGGAAATTAGGGAAATTAATATCAGAGATAAAGTATTGGAGAAATTTAAGGGACTAAAATCTGACAAATCCCTGGGACCTGATAGCCTACACCCTAGGCTTCTAAAAGTGACAGCTGCAGAGATAGTGGATGTGCTGGCTAGGATTTTCCAAAATTCCTTAGATTCAGAAATGGTGCTATTAGATTGGAAGATGGCAAATGTTACACCACTTATCAAGGAAGCAGGGAGAGAGAAAGCCGGGAATTACAGGCCTAACATCAACTGTTGGGAAAATGCTGGAGTCCATTATTAAGGAAGACTTAAAAGTTCACGTAGAAAAGCATAGTATGATTAGAACAAGTCAACATGGTTTTACAAAAGGGAAATCCTGTTTGCTAAATTTATTAGAGTTTTTTTGAGGATGTAACTTGTAGGGTAGATAAAGGGGAACTACTTGGTAGTATACCTGGATTTCCAAAAGGCATTTGATAAGGTGCCACACAAAACATTAATAGGCAAGATAAGGGTGCATGGACTGACAAGCGACAAGTAACATTTGCACAACACAAGTGCCAGGCAATGACCACCTCCAGCAAAAGAGAATCTAACCATTGCCCTTGACATTCAATGGCATTGCCATTGCTGAATCCCTCACTATCAACATCCTGGGGGTTATCATTGACCAGAAACTGAACTGGACCAACCATATAAGTAATATGGCTACAGGTGCAGGTCAGAGGCTAGAAGTCCTGTGGCAAGTAACTCACCTCCTGACTCCCCAAAGCCTGTCCACCATCCACAAGGCACAAGTCAGGAGTATGATGGAATATTCTTCACTTGCATGAATGAGTGCAGCCCCCATAACACTCAAGAAGCTTGACACCATGCAGGGCAAAGCGGCCGCTTGATTGACACTCCATCCACAAACATTCACTCCCTCCACCACCGACAAACAGTAGCAGCAGTGTGTACCATCTACAAGATGCACTGCAGAAGCTCACCAAGGCCCCTTCAACAGCACCTTCCAAACCCACGACCACTGTGGGTGTATCTACACCACATGGACTGCAGCGGTTCAAGAAGGCAGCTCACCACCACCTTCTCAAGGGCAACTAGGGATGGGCAATAAGTGCTGGTCTAGCCAGCGACATCCACATTCCATAAATGAATTTAAAAAATGGAGTTGGGGGTAATATATGAGCATAGATAGAGGGTTGGTCAACGGATGGAAAGCAGAGAGTGGGCATAAACAAGGCTTTTTCAAGTTGGCAGGCAGTGAATAGTGGAGTGTCACAAGGATCAGTGCTGGGGCCTCAGCTATTTACAACCTATATTAATGGCTTAGATGAAGAGACAGCGAGTAATATATCTAAGTTTGCTGATGACACCAAGCTACATGGGAAGGTAAGCTGTGGGGAGGACACAGAGAGGCTGCAAAGAGAAGACAGGTTAAGTGAGTGGGCCACAAAATGGCAGATGGAGTGTAATGTGGGGAATTGTGAAGTTATTCACTTTGGCTATAAGAATAAAAATAGCAGAATTTTTTTTAAAGGTGTGAAACTTGTCAGTGTTGATGTGCAAAGAGACTTGGGTGTGTTCGTACACAGAACGCAGCAAGTTAACATACAGGTGCAGCAAGCAATTAGGAAGACAAATGGAATGCTGGCCTTTATTGCAAGGGGATTGGAGTACAGGAATAAAGAAGTCTTGCTACAGTTATACAGCGTTTTGGTGAGACTGTATGTGGAATAATGTGGGTAGTTATGGTCTCCATATTTAAGAAAGGATGTACTTGTATTGGAGGTGGTACAACGAAAGTTCACAAAATTGGTCCCTGGGATGAGGGGGCTGTCCTTTGATGAGAAGCTGAGTAAATTGGAGTAAACTCTATGGAGTTTAGAAGAATGAAACCTACAAAATTCTGAAGGGGTTTGATAGGGTGGACGCTGAGAGATTTCTTCCACTGGTTGGGGAATCAAACACAGGGGCACAGTCTCAGCTTAAGGGGCTGATCATTTAGGACTGAGATGAGGAGAAATGTTTTCACTCAAAGGGTTGTGAATGTTTGGAATTCTCTACCCCAGGGGGTTGTGGATGCTCCATCATTGAGTATATTTAAGGCTGGAATAAGCAGAAATATGGGGCGGAATTGGGAATATGGGGCGGAATTGGGAATATGGGGTGGAATTTTCTGAGCCCATTGGCATCAGTGGGTGTGGTAGGTGAGATGTGCAGAAAATATGGCGCGACCCACTTCACAACGGCATGAAGGCAGATTGCGATTGCTAGCGACCGCGTTTCCCACCATCGGTCGGCGGGGAGCTAATTGTAATACATTAGCATTTAATTAAAAGGTCATCCCAACAGGCTCCTGGAACCCTCGTATCGTCTGTCGATGTCGGCATGAAAGCACGTTGACGTGTTTCACAACAGCGCACAGGCAACGTGCACTTGGCAGCTTCACTTTGGGGGAAACTGAGGTGAGTGACCTGCAGCTTCTCCACAGCTCACCCATTGTTTACAGGCCTCAGGGGCGCTGGGGGGCGGGGGAAACTGATACCTGGCCCTGGAGGCAACTGCGTAGGGGGGAGGGGTATCCAGGGGCAAGTGCTATCCAGACTCGGAGGCGACCGCTGAGGGGTGAGGGGGTTGTCTGGGGGCAAGTGCTGGCCAGCTTCGAAGGCGACCGCTGAAGGGGTGGGGGGATCAAGTGCTGCCCTGGTGCTGAATCCTGCGCACAGGCAATCGAGGTGGGGGGAAGGGTAAGCGAGGGGATTGGCCACGCATTAGGGACGCCTGTATTAACCGAACATATCTCCGCAACTGAGGCAGATCAGACGCAGCCACAGTGATATGATTGGGATCAGGCTCCAAGCCTGCCCACCCCTGTAAGCAACGCGGTGGCACCAAAGGGCCACCAAGCGCTCCATACTTTACCCACCCAATCCCTGCCAGCCCACCCACAGCACAGGCTTCGAGTCCGCTACCACCTTACTGGGCCGCGGAGCAGCAGGACAGCACACGTTGTACAATCTCCTCGCTAACACTGGCCATGTAACACTCACTGCTGGAGGTGCTCACAGCCTCTTGCAATCTCACCATCCCAGTTGGGACCAGTCTCCCCCATGTCGCAGGTTGACAGGGCAGCCATGCAGCGCACTCATCTCTGGCCATCCGAGGGGTGACCAGCGCTCTCCGGGAAGCATTAAGAGGTGGTCACACAGGGCCAGGAAAGGTGCTAAGCACACCCATGCTAACCACGTCTCTTTCTCTCTTCCATGCTGCAGGAGGACCACGTCAGGATCATGGATCCTGGTGACCGAGCTGTGTGCCTGATGGCCGACAGAGGCTGTGGAAGATGGAGGAGAGAGTGACTGAGGCTCCCGGCTGTGCAAAGGCAGGAGCAGCAACCTCATGAAGAAGGGGCAGCTCGGGCTCCTGCACACACTGCCCAGGAGTGACAGTGAGCCGTGGCTGGTCAGCGCCTAGTGACACCCAGGGTCTATAGACACCGCCTGCCATTCCTGCAGATGACTGAGAACCAGTGTCGCCGACGGCTGCACATGTCCAGGGACCTGGTGGCTCTCGTCTGTCACTTACTGCAGGACTTGGTGCCAAGGGGACATGGAGGGCATCCACTGCCAGTGGCTGTGAAAGTGACTGCGGCGCTCAGTTTCTACACCAGTGGCTCCTTTCAGGGCTCCACAGGCGACCTCTGTGGGATTTCACAATCCGCCACCCACAAGTACATCCATGAGGTCACGGATGCATCTTCTCCATGGCAACAACTTTGTGCATTTCGCCCGGGACCGGGACAGCCAGGATACCAGGGCCATTGGATTCACCCTGATCTCAGGATTCCCACAGGTACAGGGTGCGATTGGCTGCACTCATGTGGCGCTCAGGTCTCCGTCGCTACACTCAGTGACTTCATCAACCGCAAGGACTTCCACTCACTGAATGTGCAGCTGGTCTGCGACCACCAGAAACACATCCTGCAGGTGTGCGCACGGTTTTCAGGGAGTGTGCACGATACCTACATCCTGAGTCACTCGCAGATCCCTGCAGTCTTCCAGGGTCCACAGAGGCTGCAGGGTTGGCTCCTCAGGGACAGGGGCTACCCACAGTGGCCGTGGCTGATGACACCCATGCGGCGGCCTCAGACTGCAGCAGAGCGACGCTATAACGAGGCTCATGCTGCAACTCGCAACTTGGTGGAGGTGACCATTGGGATGCTGAAGATGTGGTTCCGGTGCCTGGACCGGTCTGGTGGAGCCCTGCAATACAGCCCACAGAGGGTGTCACACATCATCATCGTCTGCTGCACCCTTTACAACCTGGCACTGCAACGGGAAGAGGAGCTGGCTGAGGAGGAGATGGAGGAGCTGCATGTCTCCTCTGATGAGGAGGACGCCAACGGGGATGAGGGTGAAGGGGTCCTCGGTGGTGACGATGACAGGGATGAGGTTCTCACACTGTCTAGATGAGGCAGGCGCACTCAGGAGGCCCTCATAGCTGCCAGGTTTGTGGAGGATGATGAGGACATGCAGTGAGGTGTCCCCGTAAATCCTCATATCGCAGCTGTGAATGTTTGACTCCAGTCTGACTTATGGCAGCACCAATACCCTCTGTGAGAATGCTCCTGTCATGGAGATGCAGTGGAGGTCCTAATGGTCACTTGATCGCAGGAGGATGATGAAAACTTGCAGTGAGGACACTCCATAAATCTTCACACAGCCTCTGAGAATATCTGACTCCTGTTTGGCTGAGGGCAACTTGCCTGTACTCCATGGTCAGGGTCATCTCAGAGACACAGCCATGAAACCTTAGAAGCATCTGATGCTGTGTCCGCCTTCAGCACCTCAGCCCTTCAGGAGCTGGTGCACAGCGTCACTGGTCACAGATGCTGGTGTGATGGGGGCCAGCCCCACCTTAAAGGTGCTGAGAGCACACAGAGAGAATGAGGGAACTCTGTGACGCCTGCCCACTACATTCTGGCAGCAATGACCAGCACTGCCGAGGTGCAGGCATCAGTAATGTGCCCAGGGAGTGTGAGGCTGGACCATCACTGTGGTCTGAAGGCTGCACAGACACAGGGAAGAGGCCCTGGACTGAGACACCTGCCTTTACCTTGTGCAGAAAGGTTTCACATCTGAGTGACAAGAACACTGCTCATCAGGACAAGGAGTCACAGGCAGGGAGACATTCTTTGGGGTTTATTGACAATAGTGAACAGTGTGTACATAGAAACATAGAAACTAGGAGCAGGAGTAGGCCATTCGGCCTTTCGAGCCTGCTCGCCTATTCATTATGATCATGGCTGATCATCCAACTCAATAGCCTGCTCCCGCTTTCTCCCCATATCCTTTGATCCCTTTCGCCCCAAGAGCTATATCTAACTCCTTCTTGAAAACATACAATGTTTTGGTCTCAACTACTTTCTGTGGGAGTGAATTCCACAGGCTCACCACTCTCTGGGTGAAGAAATTTCTCCTCATCTCAGTCCTAAATGGTCTACCCCATATCCTCAGACTGTGACCCCTGGTTCTGGACTTCCCCACCATCGGGAACATCCTTCCTGCATCTACTCTGTCTAGCCCTGTTAGAATTTTATAGGTTTCTATGAGATCCCCCCTCATTCTTCTGAACTCCAGCGAATATAATCCTAACCGACTCAATCTCTCCTCATATGTCAGTCTCCCAATCCCAGGAATCAGTCGGGTAAACCTTCGTTGCACTCCCTCTATAGCAAGTACATCATTCCTCAGATAAGGAGACCAAAACTGCACACAATATTCCAGGCATGGTCTCACCAAGGCCCTGTACAATTGCGGCAAGACATCCCTGTTCCTGTACTTGAATCCTCTGGCTATGAAGGCCAACGTACCATTTCCCTTCTTTACCACCTGCTGCACCTGCATGCTTACCTTCAGCGACTGGTGTACAAGGACACCCAGGTCTCGTTGCACATTCCCCTCTCTCAATTTATAGCCATTCAGATAATAATCAAGTGATCAACACCCGTGGCCAGGCTGTGCAACTACTTTTACCTAACTTTCCTAACCCTGCCGCTACGTCTTGGTGCTCCCCAGACATCCACAGTGGAGGTGGAGGCAGCCTGCTGACTGTGACACCCTGTCTGTGATGACCTTGGTGGGTGTCCTCTGAAAGGCCGAGACTTGGAGGGCCCCGGCCTGCTTTCAGGGTCCTGATGTGTGGCAGTGGCCCCTTTCTCGGTCTGTGGAGCTGGATCTGTGGAGGTCACAGGAAGAGGGGATTCGGATGGGCCGGTCACTCCCAGGGCCACCTGAGTGGATGGACCTGGAGTGTGTAGCTGTTGATCCTCCTCCCTATGGGTGCCCAAGGGTCCCAGGCTGACTCCGTGAGCGGAAGGGGTAGCTGGAGTGAGATCAAGCTGCCCAGCACCCCTCTCGCACACACACTGCTGGAGGCCAACTATAGTATCAGCGATGGAGTTGAGCCCGTGTAGCAGTGCAGGAGCGATGTCCTGGACCAAGGTCTCCATGGCGGCCGCCATCCTGCCAGTGTTGACCTCGGTGCATTGCAATGCCGGCGCTATCACCTCAGATTGAAGATGGACGAACTCCTCCATCGTACCTTGCAATCTGAGGAGTGCAGCGGACATCCCTTCCTGATGTTCCCGAGTTTGCCTTTGCAGCTCCAGCAACTGTGACATGACCGAGTCCAGAGGCTCCTCATCTGACTCAGACTCAGCAAAGTTCTGGTCTCCAGCAGCTCCTCCGAGTGCCGGGGACCTGGGAAGTCCCTGCCTCCACCTGCTGTGGATCAGACAGTGCGATGTGCTCACCAGATTGTGATCCTGGGGCTACCCTAAAGCTGGGTCCCACTGAGGTGTGTGTCTCTGTGCTGGTGGAGGGTGTGGGTGAGGGCTGTGATGGGACTTTAGGGAGGGTGCCTTCAGATTCCTCTTCAGATGTATCTTCGGGGCTTGATCAGAGACCCTGGGTCATGGACTCTGTCAGCTGTTTCCCAGATGTGCCTGCGGAAGCAAGGGGAGATAATTAGTGCCTGGCAGTGGCCTGTGAAACAGGACACATCACTCACAGTGTGGTTATCTGATGGATGTTGCACTGCTGGATCCTCACTTGGTAGAGCAGCACCGACCTCACTGTCAGCACAGGACCGGTCCCGGTCATCGCCGGCCTGCTGGATGGCTCTGTTTTCGAATTTTTTCAGAACTTTGATCTCTGGCATCCCTCCACCTGTCTGTGACCTTTCCCTCCTGTTGTGAGCCAGTTTGTCCTGCATGGACAGAGATGGGGAGAGTGAATCAGGACTCCTGCTGGGCCAGATGATAAGTGTGCCTGGCCTGTATGGGTGGTGAGTGGTCCCATGGATGGGATGAGGACAGTGAAGGTGTGTGAGAGAGTGAATGGTGATGTCCCTTGCACTGGCTGTGAGTGAGGGCCCTGTGGGTGTGTGATGGGTTTGTGAGCATGTGAGTTGGGAGCGATGAAAAGAGTGACTTAACCTGGCAGAACAGAGGAGATCATTCATCCTTTTGCAGCACTGGGTGGCTGTCCTCCTCTGCAGGACATTGGCGCTGACCACCGCTGCCACCGCCTCCCAAGCCAGGTTGGTGACATTGCTGCCCATCCTGTGGCCAGAGTGAGGGTAGAGCAGATCCCGGCAGCCTCCATGGCATCCAGCAGTCGCTCGAGGGACCCGTCGTTGAAGTGGGGGGGCTGCAGTCTTTTTGCTTTTGCTGCCTATGTCTCTCAGACATTGGTGGTGAGCTGGTGGTGATGAGCTGGTGGTGGTGAGCTGGTGGTGGTGAGCTGGTGGTGGTGAGCTGGTGGTGGTGAGCTGGTGGTGGTGAGCTGGTGGTGATGAGCTGGTGGTGGTGAGCTGGTGGTGGTGAGCTGGTGGTGATGAGCTGGTGGTGATGAGCTGGTGGTGATGAGCTGGTGGTGGTGAGCTGGTGGTGGTGAGCTGGTGGTGGTGAGCTGGTGGTGGTGAGCTGGTGGTGGTGAGCTGGTGGTGATGAGCTGGTGGTGGTGAGCTGGTGGTGGTGAGCTGGTGGTGATGAGCTGGTGGTGGTGAGCTGGTGGTGGTGAGCTGGTGGTGATGAGCTGGTGGTGGTGAGCTGGTGGTGGTGAGCTGGTGGTGATGAGCTGGTGGTGGTGAGCTGGTGGTGGTGAGCTGGTGGTGGTGAGCTGGTGGTGGTGAGCTGGTGGTGGTGAGCTGGTGGTGGTGAGCTGGTGGTGGTGAGCTGGTGGTGGTGAGCTGGTGGTGAGCTGGTGGTGATGAGCTGGTGGTGGTGAGCTGGTGGTGGTGAGCTGGTGGTGGTGAGCTGGTGGTGGTGAGCTGGTGGTGGTGAGCTGGTGGTGGTGAGCTGGTGGTGGTGAGCTGGTGGTGATGAGCTGGTGGTGATGAGCTGGTGGTGATGAGCACTTTGCTGGGGCTGCCTTTTAAAGTTGTCGGCCTGTGTGATGCAACAGCGGAGTTGATGGCGAGCGGGCAAATGAAAACCTGCCCGCCATGGAAACGGCACGTTTCCTGGGAAGGCATAAATAATGAGGTGGGCTCAGGAAGGTATGGTGTGAAAACCCATTTTACCCGCCCACTACCGCATTTAGCGCAGTTCTGGGAAAATTCCACCCATGGTCTCAGGGAACAAAAGGATATAGGGAGCATATGGGAAAATAGAGTTGAAGCCCAAGGTCAGCTGTGATCATGCTGAATGGCGGAACAGGCTCGATGGGCCGTGTGGTCTACTCCTGCTCCTATTTCTTGTGTAATCCTATCTTGTTAAATTTTTGAGGAAAACTTTGACATAAGATTGCTCTGATCAGGAAATTTTAGCAAGCAAACTCCCAAATATTCATCTCACAGCCCTTCCTACACCCTGGTTCTAACAGTACATGCTTCATTTATTACATGATCCCATTGGCCTGTACCTATCCTTCTAAACTGCAACCTAAACCAGACATTAAAACTCAGTTCACTTTTGAAGGAGCTGGTTTTCCCATCTTCATCTGTTTTAACTGGAGTATCCTCCTCACTCCCTATCCTTCATCTTCAGAAACCTCCCTTACATTATGCTCCAGCTTTGCTAGATCTAACCCATCGTGCTCTGAACAGATGTGGGAAAGAACTTGTTGGCTACATGTCCATCCATCATAAGGTCAGAAGTGGGGATGTTCGCTGATGATTGCACAATGTTCAGCACCATTCACAACTCTCAGATACTGAAGCAGCCCATGTCCAAATGCAGCAACTTTCAGGCTTGACTCATAAGTTTCAAGTAACATTTGAGCCACATGAGTGCCAGGCAATGATATCTCCAACAAGAGAGAATCTAACCATCTCTCCTTGACATTCAACAGCATTACCATCGCTGAATTCCCCACCATCAACATCTTGGGGAGGGGGAGGGGGTGGTGAGCATGCACAGGGTGGTTGCCATTGACCAGAAACTTAACTGGACCAGCCATACAAATATCTTGGCTACAGATGCAGCTCAGGAACTGGGGGTTCTGGGGTGAGTAACTCAATTTTGACTGCCCAAAGTTGGTGCATCAGCTACAAGGTGAGATGGAATCTCTCCACTTGCCTGGATGAGTGCAGCTCCCACAACACTGAGAAGATCAACATCATCCAGGACAAAGCAGCTGCTTGATCGCCACAGCACCTTAAATATTCACTCCTTCCACCACCGGCCCACAGTAGCAGCAATGTGTAACATCTACAAGATGCACTACAGAAGCTCACCAAGGCTCCTTCAATAGCATCTTCCAAACTCTCTACCATCTAGAAGGACAAGGGCAGCAGATAGATGGGAACACCACCACCTGCAAGTTCCCCTCCAAACCACTCACCATCCCGACTTGGAAATATATCGCTGTTCCTTCCCTGTCGCTAAAATCCTGGAACTCCCTTCCTAACAGCACTGTGGGTGCACCTGCACCACATGGACTGCAGCGGTTCAAGAAGACAGCTCACCTCCACCTTCTTAAAGGCAACTAGGGATGGGCAACAAATGCTGGCCCAGACGGTGACACTCACATTCCACGAAAGAATCAAAGGAAAGGACCCAACAAGCACTAAAATGATGAGGAATATTCTTCCAATTGAACACCTATCAGATCATCTAACCTTCTGTTTTAGAATGTGCTTTAACTGGAAGCACAGAGTTCAAGATAGAAAAATGCAAAGATTTAATTAACTACGTGATTTATTGACACCCTGGCATATCTTGCCAGATTAAAGGAACTATATCTCTGCAAATTGCTGTTAATTACCTGAGCCCTAAGGATACAGGCTGTCCAATCCCACATCTCCGGCTGCCCTGAACAGCAAAGGAACCTGCAACAGAACAGCTAAAAATGACCAAAGTCGAGTAGTCAGAACAGCAAACACGTTATTGCAACTTGAAATGTCACCATTCTTGGAAGAAACAATTTGTTCAGGTCTGGAATCATGGCAGAATATACAGCAAACCTATAGTGCATGAGGTATCAAAATATTTCAGATCTCGATAGATGATTTCTCAGTACTGAACATCCTTAAAACTATTCATCAGGTAAAACAACAGAATAGCATAGCCTCAAACTGCCAGAACCAACAGGCACTAGGATGTTATTAATGATTCAGGATTCATGGCATGAATTGTGTTGCAGTGCTCACAATCTACCAGCAGATGCACTGGAGTATTTCTAACATTCATATATAGGATCACAGAATCTGATGGCACAGGATACCCTCCAGCAGATAATATAAATAGCCCTTCCTAAACTAAAAGAATGAGAGTGTACAGCGAAACACTTATTTACCAGATTAGGGTGAAGTGTCAATTATATATTTGATGTATATAAATGACCTGGATTTAGGTACAGCAGTGATAATTTTAAAGTTTGCGGATGACAGAAAGATTGGAAACGAAGTATAAAAGTGAAAAGGATAGAAAGACACTTCAGAACAACATTGGGAGTGCAGAGAAGACATAACAGAAAATGGGGTATGGGGGGGATCAGTTATGTGGACAGACTCCAGAAACTGGGATTTAAAAAAAAAAATTCTTTCATGGGATGTGGGTGTCGCTGGCTAGGTCAGCATTTATTGCCCATCCCTAATTGCTCTTGAGAATGTGGTGGTGAGCTGCTGCAATCCATGTGGTGCAGGTACACTGGCAGTGCTGTTAGGAAAGGAGTTCAAGGATTTTGACCCAGTGACAGTGAAGGAACAGCCGATATATTTCCAAATCAGGATGGTGTGTGGCTTCGAAGGGAACTTGCAGATGGTGGTGTTCCCATGCACCTACTATCCTTGCCCTTCTAGGTGGGTAGAGGTCATGGGTTTGGAAGGTGCTGTTGAAGGAGTCTTGCAGCAGTATATCTTGGAGATAGTACACACTGCTGCAACTGTGTGTCGGTGGTGGAGGGAGTGAACAGTGAAGGTGGTGGATGGACGGGCCAATCAAGTGGCTGCTTTGTCCTGGACGGTGTCAAGCTTCTTGAGTGTTGTTGGAGCTGCACTCATCCAGGCAAGTGGGAAGTATTCCATCACACTCCTGACTTGTGCCTTGTAGATAGTGGACAGGCTTTGAGGAGTCGGGAGGTGAATTACTCTCCGGAGAATTCCCAGTCTCTGACCTGCTCTTGTCACCACAGTATTTTTATGACTGGTCTAGTTCAGTTTCTGGTCAATGGTAACACCAGGATGTTGATTGTGGGGGTATGCGATGGCAATGCCATTGAATGTCAAGGAGAGATGGTTAGATTTGCTCATGTTGGAGATGGTCATTGCCTGGCACGCAAGTTATTTGCCACTCATCAGCCCAGCCTGAGTGTAATCCAGGGGCAGGATTTTCCGCACCTGTCCACCGCCGGGATCATCCGGTCCCACCACAAGTCAATGGACTTCTAGCTGGTGCATTGCCTCACCCACGGTGAGTCCCGCCCACAATGGGGCCAGAAAATCCTGGCCCAGGTCTTGCTGCAAATGGACACGGACTGCTTCAGTATCTGAGGAATCGCGAATGGTGATGAGCACCGTGCAATCATCAGTGAATGTCCCCACTTCTGACCTTATGGAGGGAAGGTAATTGATGAAGCAACTGAAGATGGTTGGACCTAGGACGCTATCCTGAGGAACTCCTGCAGTGATGTCCCAGGACTGAGATGTTTGACCACCAACAACCACAACCATCTTCCTTTGTGCTAGGTATGACTCCAACCAGTGGAGTTTTCCCCTGGTTCCCATTGACTTCCCATTGCCACACTTGGTCAAGTGCTGCGTTGACGTCAAGGGCAGTCAGTCTCACCTCATCTCTTGAGTTCAGCTCTTTTGTCCATGTTTGAACTAAGACTATTACAAGGTCAGGAGCTGAGTGAGCTTAGCGGAACCCAAACCGAGCAGTGAACAGATTATTGTTCTGTGAATGTTGCCTCAAAGCACTGCCGATGATCCCTTCCAACACTTTGTTGATGATTGAGCGTAGACTGATGGGACAGTAATTGGCCGTGTTGGATTTGTCCTGCTTTTTTTGTACAGGACATTCCTGGGCAATTTTCCACATCGCCGGGTAGATGTCAGTGTTGTAGCTGTACTGGAACAGCTTGGCTAGGGGCGCGGCAAGTTCTTCAGCACCAGTCTTGGAATATTGTGTGCAATTCTGGTCGCTACATTACCAAGAGGATATGGAGGCATTGGAGAGGGTGCAGAGGAGGTTTACCAGGATGCTGTCTGGTCTGGAGGTTATTAGCAATGAGGAGAGGTTGGAGAAACTCGGATTGTTCTCACTAGGAGATTGAGGGACGACTCGATAGAAGTTTACAAAATTATGAGTGGCATGGACAGAGTAGATAGTCAGAAGCTTTTTCCCAGGGTGGAAGAGTCAATTACTAGGGGACATAGATTTAACGTGAGAGGAGAAAACTATAGAGGAGATGTGCGGGGCAAGTTTTTTTACGCGGAGGGTAGTGAGTGTCTGGAATTCGCTGCCAGAGGAGGTGGTGGAAGCAGGTACGATAGTGGTGTTTAAGGTTCAGCTTGACAAATACATGAATAGGATGGGAATAGAGGGATACGGACCCCAGAAGTGCAAAATGTTTTAGTTAACGGGCAATATGATCAGCACAGGCTTGGAGAGCCGAAGGGCCTGTTCCTGTGCTGTACTTTTCTTTGTTCTTTGTCCTTTCTTTGTACTATTGCTGGAATATTGTTAGGGCCTGTCACCTTTGCTGTATCCACTGCCTTCAGCTGTTTCTTGATATCATGTGGAGTGAATCAAATTGACTGAAGACTGGCTGGGGACCTCTGGAGGAGACTGAAATGGACAGTCCACTTGGCACTTCTGGCCGAAGATTGTTGCGAATGCTTCAGCCTTGCCTTTTGCACTGATGCGCTGGGCTCCCTTATCATTGAGGGCAGAGATATTTGTGAAGCTTACTCCTCCTGTTAGCTGTTTAATTGTCCAGCACCATTCATGACTGGGTGTGGCACGACTGTAGAGCTTACAGTCTGACCGTTGGTTGTGGGTTCACTTTGCTCTTTTATTCATGCTGCTTCCACTGTTTAGCATGCAAGTAGTCCTGTGCTGTAGCTTCACCAGGCTGACAATTTTAGGTATGCCTGGTACTGCTTCTGCCATGCCCTCCTGCACACCCTTCAGTGAACCAGGGGTGATCCCCCAGCTTGATGGTAATGGTAGAATGGGGGATATGCCAGGCCATGAGGTTACAGAATGTGGTTGAATACAATTCTGCTGCTGCTGATGGTCCACAGTGCCTCATGGATGACCAGTTTTGAGTTGCTAGATCTGTTTGAAATCTATCCCATTTAGCATGGTGGTAGTGCCACACAACACGTTGGAGGGTATCCTCAATGTGAAGACGGGGTTTCATCTCCACAAGGACTATGAGGCAGTCACTCCTACTGATACTGTCAGTTGAATCTATAGCAGGCAGGCTGGTGAGGATGAGGTCAAGTATATTTTTCCCTCTTATTGGTTCCCTCCCCACCTGCCGCAGACCCAGTCTAGCAGCTATGTCCTTTTGGACTCAGCCAGCTCGGTCAGTAGTGGTGCTACCGAGCCACTCTTGCTGATAGACATTCACGTCCCCCACCCAGAGTACATTCTGTACCCTTGACACCCTCAGTGCTTCCTCCAAGTGGTGTTCAACATGGAGGAGCACTGATTCATCAGCTGAGGGGGGACAATAGGTGGTAATCAGCAGGAGATTTCCTTGCCCATGTTTGACCTGATGCCATGAGACTTCATGGGGTCTGGAGTCAATGTTGAGGACTCCCAGGGCAACTCCCTCCCGACTGTATACCACTGTGCCACCATCTCTTCTGTGTCTGTTCTCCTGGTGGGACAGGGCATACCCAGGGATGGTGATGGTGGTCTGAAACAAAAATGCTGTTAAAACTCAGCAGGTCTGACAGCATCTGTGGGGAGAAAGACAAATGCTGTCAGATCTGCTGAGTTTTTCCAGCATTTTTTGTTTTTGTTTCAAATTTCCAGTATCTGCAGTATTTTGCCTTTATCATGGTGATGGTGGTGTCTGGGACATTGTCTGGAAAGTATGTCCGTAAAGTAGGATTCCATGAGTATGACCATGTCAAACTGCTGCTTGACTAGTCTGTTAGACAGCTCTCCTAATTTTGGCACAAGCCCCCAGATGTTAGTAAGAGGACTTGAGGGGTTTAAGAGGGCTGAGTTTGCTGCTTTCACTTCTGATGCTGGGTGGTCTGTCCAGTTTAATTTCTCTTAGACTGTGGTCTGATACAACAGAGTGGCTGGTTGCTAGGCCATTTCAGAGGGCATTTAAGAGTCAACCACATTGTTGTGCATCTGGCGTCACATGTGGACCAGACCAGGTAAGGACAGCAGATTTCCTTCCCTAAAGAACATTAGTGAACGAGAAAGGTTTTTATGGTGATGGCCATCAATACTGAGATTTTTAAAATCCAATTAATAAAAATGGAATTTAAGCTCAACCATCCATGGTAAGATTTGAACTCATGTCTCCAGAGTATTAGCCTGGGTCTCTGCACTACTAGTACAATGACATTACTACAACCACCATTTCTCCATGATTGTTCTGCTTAAAGCAGAGGGGTTTAAGGGGATTCAGTAAAGGCGTTCAAAACAACAACAACCTACATTTATATTGCACTTTTAATGTAATAAAACAATTAAGGCATTTCATAGGGGTATTATAAAACAAAGCATGACATGAAATTGTACAAAGTAGACATGTCCCCTAGAAAAATAAGAATGGTAGTGCCAAATCTAAACCCCCCTGGTTGTCTAGAGGAACATCGGGGAAGATCAAACAGAAAAAGAAAGCGTACGATAGGCACAAAGAACTAAGCACTGCAGATAGCCTAGACGAATATAGGAAGTGCAGGGACGAAGTAAAAAAGGAAATAAGGAAATCAAAGAGAGGGCATGAAAAAAGATTAGCAAGTAAACTTAAAGATAACCCTAAGATGTTTTACCAATACATTAATGCTAAAAGGTTAGTTAAGGGAAAAGTGGGACCTATCAGAGATGAAGATGGATACTCGTGTGTAGATGCAGAGGCTGTGGGAAGGGTTTTGAATGAATATTTTGTCTCTGTGTTTACAAAGGAAAGGGAGGACGTAAATATAGTAGTCCAGGAAGAACACTGAGAGACATTGGACGGGATATTGATAAAGAGAGAGGAAGTACTCGAAGGGTTGAAATCCTTGAAAGTTGATAAGTCACCAGGGCCAGATGGATTGTTTCTGAGGCTGCTGAAGGAAGTCAGGGAGGAAATAGCAGATGCTCTGAGGATGATTTTCCAATCTTCACTAGATACAGAGGAGGTACCGGAGGACTGGAGAAATGTAAACATAGTTCCATTGTTTAAAAAGGGATCAAAGGAAATGCCAAATAATTATGGGCCAGTTAGTCTTACATCAGTGGTGAGCAAATTATTAGAATCAATCCTGAGAGATAGGATTAACTGTCATGTGGAAAGGCATGGACTAGTCAGGGATGGTCAGCATGGATTTGTTAAAGGAAGCTCTTGCCTCTCAAATTTGATTGAATTCTTTGAGGAAGTGACAAGAAGGGTTGACGAAGGTAGTGCAGTGGATGTTGTGTACATGGATTTTAGCAAGGCATTTGACAAGGTCCCACATGGCAGATTGGTCAGGAAAGTAAAAGCCCATAGGATTCAGGGTAATGTGGCAAACTGGATAAAAGGTTGGCTTTGTAACAGGAAACAAAGGGTAGTGGTCGATGGATGCCCTTGTGAATGGAAAGTTGTCTCAAGTGGTGTTCCACAGGGATCAGTGTTGGGACCCTTCCTGTGTGTGTTATATATTAATGATTTGGATGTGAATGTGGGGGGCACGATTGAGAAATTTGCAGATGACACTAAGATTGGCCGAGAAGTGGATTGTGTAGAGGATAGCCATAATCTCCAAAACAATATAGATGGGTTGGTGGAGCGGGCGGTAAAGTGGCAGATGGATTTTAACAGAGAAGTGTAAGGTCATACATTTAGGGAGGTCAAACAGTTACAGGGATTACACAATAAATGGGAATATACTAAGAGGGGTAGATGAAGTGAGAAGTCTTGGCGTACAAGTACACAGGTCCCTGAAGGCAGCAGTTCAAGTAGACAAGGTTGTAAAGAAGGCATATGGAATGTTCTCCTTCATTGGCAGAGGTATAGAATATAAAAGTAAGGATATAATGTTGGAATTGTATAAAACACTGGTGAGGCCTCAACTGGAGTATTGTGTGCAGTTCTGGTCACCACATTACAGGAAGGACGTAATAGCTCTGGAGAGAGTGCAGAGGAGGTTTACAAGAATGTTGCCAGGGTTAGAAAAGTGTAGCTACGAGGAGAGATTGGAAAGGTTGGGGTTATTTTCCTTAGAACAAAGAAGGCTGAGAGGTGACTTGATTGAGGTGTACAAAATTATGAGGGGAATAGATAGAGTGGACAGGATAAACTTGTTTCCCTTGGTGGAGAATTCTAGAACCAGGGGACATAGATTCAAGATAAGTGGCAGAAGGTGTAGGGGGGACATGAGGAAGAACTTTTTTTATGCATAGGGTAGTGGGTGTCTGGAATTCGCTGCCCAAGTTGGTGGTAGAGGTAGAAACTCTAAACTCTTTTAAAAAGTACCTGGATCTGCACCTTAAGTGCTGTAAGCTGCAGGGCTATGGGCCGGGTGAAGGAAGGTGGGATTAGAAAGGGCACCTGGGTGTCCTTGGGCTGGCATGGAAAAGATGAGCCGAATGGCCTCCTTCCATGCTGTAACTTTTCTATGGTTCTATGGTTCTATCTCTGGGCTCCTCCAATTCTGGCATCCTGAGCATCTGCAATGTTAACCATGCTACCAGTCTTGGCTGTACCCTTAGTTTCCTCAACCCTAAGTTCTGGAATTTCCTCCCTAACCCTCCGTCTCTCCACCTGTCTCTTTACATTTAAGGAGGATCCTTAAAACCTACCTCATTGATCAAACATTTGGTCACCTGTCCTAATATTTCCTTGCATTGCTGGTATCCATTTTTGTTTAATAAATGAAGTACTTTTGGCCATTTTACTATATTAAAAGCATTATAGAAACAGTTTAATGTTGATGTTGTATTGTTATATTTGCATAAACCATTTTCTTCATAATACGGTGTCATGAAGCTATAATTTATATAATATTATTGGAAAATATTTTCTTTTAAAATAGAAATTTAGTCTGTGGGTGTGTCTTAATTGGGTTAAAGCCAGTTAGTCTGGGTGCTTTGATGTGTACTAGTTTTGAGATGTGAGAGAGGTAGAGTTTGCATTTTGCTGAATAGAGCATACAAGAAAGGTGAGTAAAATCTGGCACCTCGCTAGCAGAGACCAAAACAATATGTTTATATTACTAATAAAATTTGTACTATGAAAGAGGTTTCATAGTTAGAAGAGGTGGAGTCCAAAGGGGCTGGTGATACAATGAGAATTTCCATTCAATGAGATGTGCTGGATATAACCAATAGCAGTTCTGTGTGTGCAGAGCAGGGACATGTAACATCAAAGCAGCGGTAAGCCTACAACTGTCTGCAAAGGAACCAAAGTGAAAGGAACCTCATTTTGAATTTGTAAGGTGAAAATGCTCTGCCTGGTGTCTGCTTCAAAATCTATGGGTTGCTGTTGCCTTAATGGAGATTAGCCTGGGAATTTGTTAAAAGTTATGATAGTAGTAACTTGTACCCATGTGTATGTGTTTAATGTGTTGTAACTTAACAAAATGTTTCATTTAACTTAATTTTAAAACCGCTCGAGAACTGGTGGCCTGATTCCTGAATTTAGCGCTGCATGTCAAACATACCACTTAAAATATAGGTTATGACAGTTGTTTAAAGTTTCCCTCTTGGATTTTTTAAAAAATCAGCTTTACCAACTGCTGAGTCATAACATATGGTCACTGAGGTCAGAGGCATAGACTGTGAAGAGATTTGGTGCTTATCAGCAACCATCATGGTACAAAACCCTTCCACAATATTCAATATGAATCTCAGAGCTGCTCACCAATCCTCTTGATACTTGGACCTGCCCCCTGATAACCTGTGGTTAATGAAGTCCAAAAGTGCAAGGCCGGAATATAATAGCCTCAGTGTAAACTCACACAGAGCTGCAACATAACAAGATGCTGGCATTGGGGGAAGGGGTAAATCTTGCTCACTTACCACTGCTGCTTATCTGAGAATATAGTAAATCCCCACCTATACAGGAGAGAAGAGTGATGTATTAGTGTAGAGAATAACAACCTTTCAATACAATAAAAACAATATTTTTGCAGAGATGCACGGGTAAGCATAAAATCCTGACAAGCAAACTCTTCCTTTAAATGTGTCTTTATCAATTTGAAAGGAGTGCTTACATTTCCAGAATGGTCAGTGGGATGAGTGGGGTGAGTTTTTTTTACAAGTTAGCTGTCCTATGTTGTAATATGCCTTTAAGGGATATCAGCATGGCATCACCAGAAGGGAAATGTGTCATGCAATCCAGTCTTAGTTTCACTATTGCTTTGAGCAGAGAACACACACACAGCTCTGATGTCTTTAAATTTTATACCCATGTATGACTGTTCTCATTGGTCTAGTCTTAGTAAATGAACCCACAACGTGTTTACCCAATTCCTTATGAGCAATTTGTGCCATGTGTCTTGTACATTAAATAAGCCCATTATTATTATTTTTTATTTATTCACAGGATGTGGGCTTCGCTGGCTGGGCCAGCATTTATTGCCCATCCCTAGTTGCCCTTGAGGAGGAGGTGGTGAGCTGCCTTCTTGAGCCACTGCAGTCCATGTGGTGTAGGTACATCACATTGCAGAGCCCAGTCTGTGACAAGGGCAGATCAGCCCAATACAAGTCAGTGCACCCAGTTTGTAATCTTGCTGAGTTTCTGACCATTACAATGAATAATCTGATATTTGGGGTGGCTTCAGCTCAAGTGGTGCTGATCCTGCTGCTCAATCGTCCAATCTTCCTTCCTGTTGAGAGAAGTTCACTAACAGGAAGGAATGTTAGTTCATCAAATTTACCTCAATGTTGTTATAATAAAGCATGTGCTCTAAAATCTGATCAAGGACTCTCACTTTCATTCTTTCCATGAGACAGCAGTACTTTTAATAAAGTTTTACCCAGATAAACCTGTAAATTGGTGAAGCAGATTGCACACAATGTTATTGTATTCTCAAACCTTAAATATAATTTTTAACTTGTGAACTGTCAAAGAACATTAACATGAATAAATAAATAATTTCTCTTCTCTGCATGTGGAGATAGTTTCACCTGGATAAAACTCTTTCGCATTTTTCTTGTAGCCTCCTGTTGCTTTCTACCAATTATGAATCCGAACCCAGGCTAATTCCTTGTCCCTGCCCACCGTAGAACTGAAATCAATTTCAGCACCCACTGGTGAGATATCGTTAATCTCAGAATGCATCAAGGATCAGATCCTTAACCAGTTGCCATGGTTTCTTGATGCACCGATCTTGTCACATTTTTTTGTGCCTTTGATTGCGACTGAATTGATAAATGTGTTTTCAGTTTCTCCCCATTGTTTCCCCGGCACAGGCAAGTTGACCAAATAACTTCCTCTGCCTATGACTCTATAAATGAGTGTTAATGATGGACTTACTGCACTGTTGGCGCTTTCAGCTTCTTCTTAATGCCCAGGTAAACCTTCAGTGAGAGGACAGACCACTCCCGTTCAGGCTTGGAGCTCTGTAAAATAGACACCATGAGGCAGTCATATTTCTCTTCCATTCTGTACTTGTTAATCAAGGCCTTGTAATGTCCAACGTGTTGTGAATGTTGCTTTAAGCACATTACGGGGTTATTACAGCCTGTTGAGAGTTGTATTGTTAACTTAGATTCTTGGCTTATATATAAGGATACCTTGAAATCAGTTGCAAAAAAAAAACAGAGTAAGAAGCTCCAAATCCAAAGTTTCCAGGCTTTATATTGATTGTATATTAAAATATATATATAAAAGCCTATACACACACAAACCAATTAAGGGCAACACACACAGCCTTTATATATGTTTCACCCTTTTTAATATGTAAATCCATTGTTTCCACATGTCTTTGGAAATTTGCCTTTCTCATAATATAAATCTTTTCATGTTGACAATATATATTGTCAGTAACGCTTGAGAAAAATAAACACATTCCTTAGCTTGCTTGTCTGGCTATTTGTAAACAGATTGAGATCCCGTTGACAACCAAATCCCCCTTCATCTATCTAAAAATGCAAATTCCCTTTACACCTTACATGCTAAAAACCCACCTATATTTACTCATTAGCATATTAAAGACACTTCTACACCTTACTTCTTTTTGATAACTACAACTTGCAGTCTGCTTGGCTACAAAATGTAATTAAATCACACACACAGACAACAACACAAGCACCCATCAACCTACTTTATAACAAACCAGAGAAATATTATGAAAATTATTATACTCTCATAGCACCTCCCTCCTTATTGAAAAATGAACCCCATTTATTATTACCTGTTCCTGCAATACTCCCTCTGAACAACAAATATCGCTATCCCATAACATTAAGGATTGACTAGTCCCTGTGCCTCTTAAAATTTCAATATCTTTACCTGCCCCACCCTGTACACATGGAAAGACTTCACATATAAAATCATTAAACATTTCTACAACTTGCTCCTCAGAACTCCCTTGGACAAATCACTGATTCTTCCTGCTTTACCAACTCACAAACCATTGGTTTTTCCTGCGCCTGAACCTCAGAACCCATAGTACTTTTACTTCCAGAAGTTTTCTTATCAAAGACTGTGTCAGCTAATTGAACTTCAACACCTCTTCCCTGCCTTTTAACTTCCTCTTCTTCCTGTTTCAACCTGTGAGCTTATGATCTCATTACCACATAATCTGGAAACAATCCAGAATGCTCTTTCTGCAACACTTCTGTTGAAAGCACCTCTAACAGGCTGCTCAACTACCATAGTGTTAGGAAATAGAGACAGTTTAAGTAAGTTATATTTGTATTTTTTGAGTATTAGGAATGAGTTTTAGCTTTAATGTTTATGTTTGATTTGTATTTCTGTATCTGTGTTAAGAAAGGTCAAATGGAATTTTATTTTCACTTTAAAAAGGTGCTTGTATTTCTAATGAGGAGTTTTACAACTCTTAAAGAGAAGGTAAACATACAAGGGTAGAAGAATTGGACTGTTGCCACGCAACAGGGGCCCAGAGAGGAAGGTCCCTCCCATAGACGCACAGGAGGAAAAAAACAACAGTTTGACTTGGAAACTGTTGGAGTTCAGCTGGTTTGGAAGACAGCTGTCAAACAGAAGCCACCAGGAAGGGACAGATAGCCACCCCCAAGCTAAAGAAAATACCCCAAAAATCCAGGGGAGTGGAAGAGGGGAAAGTTCAAAGCAGGCCTTCTAGTTGAAGGAAGGACAGGAACTTGGGAAAAGTCCTGTTAAGTGGAGTTAAGAGTTAGGGGCAGAGAAAGGCTCTAAGCTTCATGTTTAAAGCTTCAAACTTAAAGAAATAAAGGCCTGAGAAGAGGCAAGGTCCAAAGAGACAATTGAAGGTCTGTAACTCTTTGTTATGGGCATGTGAAGCAGTAATGGTATCGTTGATGACTGAGTCAGTGAGAGAGAGTGCATGGAAGACGGCTTGAATGCAGATGGAGACCCAGGGGAGAGGAACATCAGAAGGAGAGTTCAAAATCCTGGAAGTGAGAGAAAGCATTGGTTTAGGAGAAGATTCCAAGGCGAGGCCTTGGAGAGTGGAGATTGGAAAGCCCCTTGTGAAAGATAGAATTCAGTGAGACTGGTTGGCTCACGGTGTGACAAGTGTCTGGAGGTGGTGGGGAGGAGGGGGGGAAGCTGAGGAGAGATCCATAGTATCTGGTTAAGGTGGCAATTGTCAATTGGGTTCAGAGTGTGGTGTGTCTGATCACAGGCTGCCTATTGGTACATGGACTGTGTACTTACTGCGAACATTAGAGTATAAGATAGCTTTTGTAACTTGTGTTATCCTTACAAATATGTATATATCTGTAAAGGTATAGTTGTGGGTGAAGGAGCATTGTAATATAGTTAATCTTTTCTCATAGAATAAATGTTTTATTCTTTTGTTAAAAGTTCATCAGCTGACTCCTGCAACTCTGTTCAGTAGCCACTCTCAACGTATCTAAACAAACAAATAAAAGTAGGGATCTATTAGCTGGGTTCCATCCTGGGATCAGGCTTGTCCAGTGGTAACCTCAGCTGGTGATCATAACAAAAGGCATCATCCACATCTGTGACCCAGCTATATCATTACCTAACAAATTGAACTCCAGCGATGGACAATTTTTCCACTACTCCAACAATCACCTCACCCATTTTCCACTTACTCTTTAAATTGACCCTCCACAATGGAATAGGTTTAGCATCTCCATTTCTATTTGAAATATACTCTTTTTCCTTTCTTTCTCTGACCTTTCTTTTTTGCTACCTCTAGTTCAAGTTTTTTTCATTTCCATTGCTTGTTCAAATTCAAGTTTCTTCATTTGTAACTGAAATCTCACTAGCTCCAGCTGTGACTCACTAGTGTCAGGTATCACTTCCAACTTCAAATGTTGTACTATCACTTCAACTATGTCTGCTTTCTTCGCCCCTACAGATAACCTCAACATCAACTTATCTGCCAACTCTGTTAACTTACCCTTAGGTGTTTTTTGTAACCCAATCAGAGTTATATCTTCTACTTTCAAAAAAGTTTTAGCCATGAATACAGTCATTTTTGCAGTCTCACCACTTTAAAAAGACCTCACACCAACTCCTGAATTCAAAGTGCTTCTCGTACTCATAACCTTAAGATTCACCAACTCCAAACCAATCGAGGAATTTCAAATATTCCCGGACGAGCCCCCAGTTTGTTTGATCCACCTGGCACACATCATCTGCCGCCTCATAACATTGTACCAGCTCAAAGCAGTTTTTCCTCTTTTTTCCAAACCTGATGTGTGATAACTCATCCCACTAAGATCTTACTTTCTGTCAATGTGTGAGCAAGGTGTTTTAGTGCTGTTTTTTTTCCATGCATCAAGGAATTTTGGACAATAATATCACAGAATGGTTACAGCACAGAAAGTGGCCATGTTTCCCATTGTGTCTGTGCTGACCCTCTGAAGGTATAATTCACCTAGTGCCATCTCCCCATAACCCTGCACATTCTTCCTTTTCAGATAATAATCCAATCCCCTTTTGAAAGCCTCAATTGAACCTGCCTCCATCACACTCTCAGGCCATGCATCCTAACCACTCGCTGCGTGAAAAAGATTTTCCTCATGTCACCATTGCTTCTTCTGCCATTAATCTGCTTTAATCTGTGCACTCGGGTTCTCGATCTATCCACTAATGGGAACAGTTTCTCTCTATCTACTAATGTCCAATTGCAAAAAATCAACCAGCAACTGCTGACTCCAGAAGTAAAAGGTAGAAATCGCCCATCGACATCTTTAAATTGTCTTGATGCAGAAACAGGAAAGACCATTGAGGTGAGTCTGAAAACATCTGAGTCATCAAGGAGATACAACTGACTTTTTTCATCTCAAACAATTAAACCTACCTTTTCACCTTGTAACTTGCTTCTGTGCGTGTGACTGAGTTGGAGTGTTTTTATTATTTGATTTACATTGGGTGTTAAGTACAATAAATACTATTTCCTTTGCTTTTTAAAAACTTAAGAAAACCAGTCTGTGTGTGTCTTTTACAGTCACAGCATGTAAGTGGTTAAAGACTCACTGAATTGGCAAGTGAATTCTTTAAGAAAAGCATCTGTTTTGGTCAACTGAGGAGTGGAAAAAAGGGATGACATTCTACCACTTTTGCCCTGATCGTAATATGATATATAATTGGCTTGGATCTTGGAACATGGAGTAAAATTTCAAAGTTTGCCATTGATACAAAACTTGGAGGCGTGGTAAACATACCTACATACAAACAAAGAGCAGGAGTAGGCCACTCAGCCCCTCGAGCCTGCTCTGCCATTCAATAAAATCATGGCTGATCTGAGTGTAACCTCAACCCCACATTCCTGTCTACCCCCAATAACCTTTCACCCCCTTGTTAATCAAAGATCTATCCAGCTCTGCCTTAAAAACATTCAAAGACTGCTTCCACTGCCTTTTGAGGAAGAGAGTTCCAAAGACTCACAACCCTCAGAGTAAAAATTTCTCCTCCTCTCGGTCTTAAATGAGCGACCCCTTATTTTTAAACAGTGACCCCTAGTTCGAGATTCTCCCACAAGAGGAAACATCCTCTCCACATCCACCCTGTCAAGACCCCTCAGGATCTTAAAGGTTTCAATCAAGTTGCCTCTTACTCTTCTAAACTCCAGTAGATACAAGCCTAACCTATCCAACCTTCCCTCATAAGACAACCCACCCATTCCTGGTGTTAGTCTCGTAAACCTTCTCTGAACTGCTCCTAACGCATTTACATCTTTCTTTAAATGAGAAGACCAGTACTGTACACAATACTCCAGATGTGGTCCCACCAATGTCCTGTACAACTGAAGCATAACCTCCCTACTTTTGTATTCAATTCCTCTCACAATAAGTGATAACATTCTATTAGCTTTCCTAATTACTTGCTGTACCTGCATACTAACCTTTTGTGATTCATGCAAGAGGACACCCAGATCCCTCTGAATCTCAGAGCTCTGCAATCTCTCACCATTTAGATAATATGCTTCTCTTTTATTCTTCCTGCCAAAATGAACAATTTCACATTTGCCCACATTATACTCCATTTGCCAGCTCTTTGTCCACTCACTTAACCTATCGATGTCACTTTGCAGCCTCCTTACATCCTCTTCACAATTTACTTCCCTTCCTATCTTTGTGTTGTCAGAAAATTTAGCTTTCCTTCGCTCCCTTCATCCAGGTCATTTATATAAATTGTAAAAAGCTGAGGCCCCAGCACTGATCCCTGTGGCACACCACTCATCATATCCTGCCAACCAGAAAAAGCACCCATTTATGCCAATTCTGCTTCATGTTAGCTAGCCAATCTTCTATCCATGCCAATATGTTACCCCCTACACAATGACCTTTTATTTTCTGTAATAATCTTTGATGTGGCACTTTATCAAATGTCTTCTGGAAATCCAAGTACAGTACATCCACTGGTTCCCCTTTATCCACAGCACATGTTACTCTTTCAAAGAACTCCAATAAATTGGGTTGACTCTGCCTGATTGCCTTGAATTTTTCTAAGTGCCCTGCTATAACATCTTTAATAATAGCTTCTAACATTTTCCAAGGCTGGAATTGTCCGGTTGGCTGGGGGGGAGCTGGAGCGGGAGCAGCCGGGGGCCCAATCGCCATCCGTCCTGTGGTCTGCGCCGCCATTTTACGCGGACGGGCCAGTTAAGGCCCACTCAGCGTATTTCTCGATTCCCAAGGATAGCAGGAGTGGGTGAGCGGCGGCGGGCGGGCACAGACCACTGGGTCCAATGGCGACCTGGCTGCCTGTTTAAACGAAGGCCTGGCAGCCTTTTCTAGGCTGCTCACAATGGCCAGTGAAAGGCCACAAAAGAGGGCTTCTGGTGAGCAGGCCAGACTGGAGGGTAGGGCAGTGGGACAGGCCAGGGTGGATAGGAAGGGCAGGGGGCCAGTGTGCCCCTCATTTTTCTGATGACTGCCTTGCTGCCCTCCTCGAGGAGGTGGCAACACGGTGGGAGGTGCTGGTTCCCCAAGATTGGAGGAGGAGGCCCCCCTACATGACGAAATGTGCCTGGGAGGAGGTGACGGAGGTGGTGAGCTCCCGCGACGTGGTGCGGTGCACCTGGATCCAGTGTCACAAGCGTTTCAATGACTTGTTGCGCTCTGGCAGAGTGAGTACCATGTCGGCATTGGGTATGTAACCCAGCAGATCAGCTTACCCCCCTGCTGTCCCCGTCCCCCCTCACAAGTCTGAGTGTAGTGACTGTATTGAATCATTGACGGCCTGTGTCCTTCGCTGGGTGGGCCAGCAGATATTGCCCATGCCGAGGTCACCCTGAGAGGGTGATGAGGAGATGTGTTTTGTCCCCACAGCATGTGTTACAAGGATTGTCAAAGGATACAACGGGATATAGATCGAATGGAGACTTGGGCGGAGAAATGGCAGATGGAGTTTATAATCCGGACAAATGCGAGGTAATGCATTTTGGAAGGTCTAATACAAGTAGGAATTATACAGTAAATGGCAGAGCCCTTAAGTGCATCGACGGGCAGAGGGATCTGGGTGTACAGGTCCACAGGTCACTGAAAGTGGTAACGCAGGTGGATAAGGTAGTCAGGAAGGCATATGGCATGCTTGCCTTCATTGGCAGGGGTATTGAGTATAAAAGCTGGGAAGTCATGCTGCAGCTGTATAGAACCTTGGTTAGGCCACACTTGGAATATTGCGTGCAATTCTGGTCGCTACATTACCAGAAGGATATGGAGGCGTTGGAGAGGGTGCAGAGGAGGTTTACCAGGATGCTGCCTGGTCTGGAGGTTATTAGCTATGAGGAGAGGTTGGAGAAACTCGGATTGTTCTCACTAGAGCAACGGAGATTGAGGGGCGACTTGATAGAAGTTTACAAAATTATGAGTGGCATGGACAGAGTAGATAGTCAGAAGCTTTTTCCCCAGGGTGGAAGAGTCAATTACTAGGGGACATAGATTTAAGGTGAGAGGAGAAAACCTTAGAGGAGATGAGCGGGGCAAGTTTTTTTACACAGAGGGTAGTGAGTGTCTGGAATTCGCTGCCAGAGGAGGTGGTGGAAGCAGGTACGATAGTGGTGTTTAAGAGGCAGCTTGACAAATACATGAATAGGATGGGAATAGAGGGCTACAGACCCCGGAAGTGCAAAATGTTTTAGTTAATGGGCAATATGATCGGCGCAGGCTTGGAGGGCCGAAGGGCCTGTTCCTGTGCTGTACTTTTCTTTGTTCTTTGTACACTGAGACCCACATGACTGGTTTTGGGGGCAACCTGGAGGAGCTGCACCTGGGCACAGAGCTGGAACTCCAGGACATGTCAAAGTCAGGGTGATGAGATGCTGGGAGGGGAGCTTCAAGGTGGGGTGGCAACAAACCATCTGCTGCCCTCTGCGCTCCACGTGCTTGCGCCTCCTTGCTATGGAAGGATATACTGTGTGGCGCCTAATGTGATGTAGGCAGCAAGTGTCCTAGAGGGGGGTGGGGGGTGGTGGGGGGTGGTGAGGAACAGGCTGAGCATCTTTGTGTGAGTGTTCGGCAGCAGCGGGGTGAGGAGGCACTGGAGTTCTGCAATGTCCCACTCTTGTTGGGCTGGGCCGTGCGTGAAGAGAGTCAATATGTAATTTGCACCAATTAATGCTCGTCTGTCATTTTCAGGAGAAGAATGCACATAACGCGGCAGAGTGTGCAAGGACTGGTGGCGGCCAGGCGCAGATCACCATTCTAAGTTGTTTCGAGCAGGAGGCCCTGGACCTGGAGAGGCGCCATGCACCCAGGTCCGCTGGTGTTGGTGAGGCTGGGGTGCCACGGGCAGGTATTTATGCCCAACAGTGAGGTCACCATTGTTCTCCCAACAGCCACAGCACTGCTGAATGTTAAATGATTTAATTTTGCAACATGTCTTGACCATCGGTTATGGAAGGATGAGCAGATAATGATCCGGGGGACAGGGATGCACAATGACATTGTCTCCACGTTAACTGATCCAATGTCCTTGTTCTTCCTTTCAGCATCAGCGGAGCAGGGCCGGGAGGAGGAGCAGCAGAGGCCCCCTCTCACACCTGAGGGCCCTGAAGTCTCACCAGCGTCACACGATCTCTGTGAGGCCTTATGTGAACTTATACACTTAAGTGTGAAAAACAGAAAGGCAGAGTATTATTTAAATGGTGATATATTGGGAAGTGTCGATGTACAAAGGGATCTGGGTGTCCTTGTACACCAGTCAATGAAAGTAAACAGGCAGGTGCTGCAAGCAATTAGGAAGGCAAATGGTATGTTGGCCTTCATTGCAAGAGGATTTGAGTTCAGTAGTAGGGGTGTCTTACTGCAGTTATACAAGGCCTAGGTGAGACCGTATCTGGAGTATTGCGTGCAGTTTTGGTCTCCCTACCTAAGAAAGGATATACTTGTCCTAGAGGGAGTGCAGCGAAGGTTCACTAGGCTGATAGTGGGGATGGCAGGACTGTTGTATGAGGAGAGATTGGTTCGACTGGGCCTGTATTCACTAGGGTTTAGAAGAATGAGAGGGGATCTGATTGAAACGTATAAAATTCTAACAGGGCTAAGCAGACTAGATGCAGGGAGGATGTTTCCCCTGATTGGGGAGTCTGGGACAAGGGGCCATAGTCTCAGGATACAGGACAGGCATTTAGGACAGGGACGAGGAAAGATTTCTTCACTCAGAGGGTGGAGAACCTGTGGAATTCTCTACCACAGAGGCTGTGGAGGTTGGGTCACTGAGTATATTTAAGAAAGAAGTTGATATTTCTTTGGATTTTAGGGGCATCAAGGAGTATGGAGTGAAAGCGGGAAAATGGCGTTGAGATGGAGGATCAGCTATGATCATATTGAACGGTGGAGCAAGCTTGAAGGGCTGAATGGCCTACTCCTGCTCCTAGTTTCTATGTTTCAAAGCCGCCTGGACTCTTGCCATTTGCTGCAGTGAACAGTGTCAACCCCCCTCACTATACTGTCCCCTATGACCATTACATTCCTTTTTGCTCCCACCTCCCCACCCCACCTTGGACGGCTTCCTGTACCACAGTGCCATGGTCAGTTCGCTCATCCACCCTGCAGCCCCTACTCTCATCCAAACAAGCTGAGAGAACCTCAAACCTGTTGGACAATTACAGAGTCTCACACTCCTACACTCCTGCCCTCTGGGTCCCCTTTCCTGCCTCACTCACAGTCACACCCTCCTGTCCCTGGCCACTGGCCAAATCAGAAGACCCTATCCTCAGGGGTGTGACTACCTCCCGGTATAAAGCATCCAGGTAACTTTCTCCCTCCCTGATGTGTCACAGTGTCTGCAGCTCAGCCTCCAGCTCAGTGACTCTGAGCTGAAGTTCCTCGAGCCGCAAACACTTACTGCAGATGTGTTTGTCCTGGGTCACAATGTTATCCAGGAGCTCCCACATACTGCAGCCTTGACACAAAACCTGTCCTGTCATCCTTAATGTGCTTTAAATAATTACTTAACTATATTAATCACTTATTTAATGTTGCTTCCTTATATGTTTGATTAACTTTACCACCAAATCGTGTACTATTTTAAACCTGAAGGATGCAATAGAACAGGTGTCATGGTAGCCTATTAGCTGTCATGACAGGTAGAAAATACAATTGAGAACCAAGAGGAATACAGAAGGATCAGAGGGGAGGTGAAAAAGCATATTAGAGAAACAAAGAGGGATTATGAGAAAAGACTGGCAGCCAAAATAAAGGGGAATCCCAAAGTCTTCTATAGGCATTAAAACAGTGAAAGACTGGTGAAAGGAGGAGTAGGGCCGATTAAGGACCTAAAAGGGAATTTACACATGGACGAAGGAGCCATGGCTGAGGTACTAAAGGAAAACTTTGCATCTGTCTTTACCAAGGAAGTAGATGCTACCCAGGCCATGGTGACAGACGAGGAAACTCTGTCATTAGAAACATACAAACTAGGAGCAGGAGTAGGCCATTCGGCCTTTCGAGCCTGCTCCGCCATTCATTATGATCATGGCTGATCATCCAACTCAATAGCCTGCTCCCGCTTTCTCCCTATATCCTTTGATCCTATTCGCCCCAAGAGCTATATCTAACTCCTTCTTGAAAACATACAATGTTTTGGCCTCAACTACTTTCTGTGGTAACGAATTCCACAGGTTCACCACTCTCTGGGTGAAGAAATTTCTCCTCATCTCAGTCCTAAATGGTCAAATCCGTATCCTCAGACTGTGACCCCTGGTTCTGGACTCCCCCACCATCGGGAACATCCTTCCTGCATCCACCCTGTCTAGAATTTTATATGTTGCTATGAGATCCCCCTTCATTCTTCTGAACTCCAGCGAATATAATCCTAATCGACTCAATCTCTCCTCATATGTCAGTCCTGCCATCCCAGGAATCAGTCTGGTAAACCTTCGCTGCACTCCCTCTATAGCAAGTACATCCTTCCTCAGATAAGGAGAGCAAAACTGCACACAATATTCCAGGTGTGGTCTCACCAAGGCCTTGTATAATTCCAGCAAGACATCCCTGCTCCTGTACTCGAATCCTCTGGCTATGAAGGCCAACATACCATTTGCCTTCTTTACCGTCTGCTTCATCTGCATGCTTACCTTCAGCGACTGGTGTACAAGGACACCCAGGTCTCGTTGCACATTCCCCTCTCTCAAATTGTAGCCATTCAGATAATAATCTGCATTTCTGTTTTTGCTACCAAACTGGATAGCCTCACATTTATCCACATTATACTGCATCTGCCATGCATTTGCCCACTCACTCAGCTTGTCCAAATCACACTGAAGCATTTCTGCATCCTCCTCACAGCTCATCCTCCCACCCAGCTTTGTGTCATCTGCAAAGTTGGAGATATTACGTTTAGTTCCCTCATCTAAATCATTAATATATATTGTGAATAACTAGGGTCCCAGCACCGATCCCTGTGGTACCCCATTAGTCACTGCCTGCCATTCGGAAAAAGACCCGTTTATTCCTACTCTTTGTTTCCTGTCTGCAACCAGTTTTCCATCCATTTCAATACACTACCCCCAATCCCATGCGCTTTAATTTCACATGCTTATCTCATATGTGGGACTTTGTTGAAAGCCTTCTGAAAGTTCAAATAAACCACATCCACTGGCTCCCCCTCATCAACTCTACTAGTTACATCCTCGAAAAATTCCAGTAGATTTATCAAGCATGATTTCCCTTTCGTAAATCCATGCTGCCTCTGTCCGATTCTACCACTGTTTTCCAAGTGCTCAGCTATTAAATCTTTTATAATAGATTCTAGAATTTTCCCCACTAGCAACATCAGGCTGACTGGTCTATAATTCCCTGTTTTCTCTCTACCTCCCTTTTTAAATAGTGGGGTTACATTAGCTACCCTCCAATCTGTAAGAACTGTTCCAGAGTCTATAGAATCTTGGAAGATGACCACCAATGCATCCACTCTTTCTAGGGCCACTTCCTTAAGTAATCTGGGATGTAGATTATCAGGCCCTGGGGATTTAACGGCCTTCAAACCCATCAATTTCCCCAACACCATTTCCCTACTAACACTAATTTCTTTCAGTTCCTCCCTCTCACTGAACCCTGTGCTCCCCAACTTTTCTGGTATGTTATTTATGTCCTCCTTTGTGAAGGCAGAACCAAAGTATGTATTTAGTTGGTCAGCCATTTCTTTGTTTCCCATTATAAATTCCCCTGTTTCTGACTCTAAGGATTCAAAATTGATAAGGAGAAAGTGTTGAATAGACTGTCAATACTTAAAGTTGACAAGGCACCAGAACCGGATGAGATACATCTAAGGATATTAAAGGAAGTGAGAGCAGAAGTTGCAGGTGCACTGGTCATAATCTTTCAGTCTTCCCTAGACTCAGGGTTGGTGCCAGAGGACTGGAGAATTGCAAACATTACGCCCTTGTTCAAAATAGGTTGTAAGGATAAGCCCAGCAATTACAGACCAGTCAGTTTAACTTCAGTGGTGGGTAAGGTTCTAGAAATAATTATTCAGGATAGAATTAGTAGTCACATGGAGAAACATGGGTCAATAAGGAAGAGTCAGCATGGATTTCTAAAGGGGAAATCATGTTTAACTAACTTGGAGTTTTTTTGAAAAGGTAACAGAAAAGGTCGATGAGGGTAATGCTATTGATGTGATGTACATGGACTTTCAAAAGGCATTTGACACAATGCCACACAACGCACTTGTGAGAAAAGTTATTGCTTATGGAATAAAAGGGACAGTAGCAACGTGGATACAAAATTAGCTGAAAAATAGGAAGCAGAGAGTAATGGTCAATGGATATTTTTCAGACTGGAGGAAGGTTTGTAGTGGAGTTCCCCAGGGGTCAGTATTGGGACCCTTGTTTTTCCTGATATATATTAATGATCTAGATCTTGGTGTGCAGGGGGCAATTTCAAAGTTTGCAGATGATACGAAACTTGGGAGTGTTGTGAACTGTGAGGACAGTGGAGGAGGACAGTGTGGAATTTCAAGAGGACAGAGACAAGTTGGTGGAGTGGGCAGATAGGTGCCAGATGAAGTTTAATGTGGAGAAGTGTGAGGTGATGCACTTTGGCAGGAAGAACATGGACAGACAATGTAAAATAAGGGGCGAAATTTTGAAGGGGGTGCAGGTGCAGAAAGACCTGGGTGTATTTGTGCATCGATCATTGAAGGTGGTAGGACAGGTGGAGAGAGCAGTTAATAAAGCATATGGTATCCTGGGCTTTATTAACAGGGGCATAGAGTACAAGAGCAGGGAGGTTATGCTGACTTAATATTAGGCACTCGTTTGACCTCAGCTGGAGTATTGTATATAGTTCTGGGCACCAGATTATAGGAAGGATGTGAACACATTGGAGAGAGTGCAGAAGAGGTTAACAAGAATGGTTCCAGGGTTGAGAAACTTCAGCTATGAGGATAGATTGGAGGGGTTGGGACTGTTCTCCTTGGAGAGAAGAAGGCTGAGAGGAGATTTGATAGAGATGTTCAAAATCATGAGAAGGCTGGACAGAGGAGATAGGGAGAAGCTGTTCCCACTTGTAAAAAGGATCAAGAACGAGAGGGCACAGATTTAAAGTGATCTGTAAAAGAAGCAAATGTGACGTGAGAAAAAACTTTCACACAACGAGTGGTTTGGGTTTGGAATGCACGGCCTGGAAGTGTGGTGGGGGCTGGTTCAATTAGGACATTCAAGAGGGCATTAGATGATTGTTTGAATAGAAAAAATGTGCAGGGTAAGGGAAAATGCAGGGCAATGGTACAAGGTCATAATGCCCATTTGAAGAGCTGGTGCAGACACAATGGGCTGAATGGCTTCCTCTGTGCCATTAAAATTCTGTGATTCTGTGATTACCCACTTACCAGATACTCACCAAACTGCTCCTTTCTTTGGAGTAGAGAAAGGACCAATTTCTATGGGGTGAGAAAGATAGGAAAGGGAAACAAACAACTCCTTCGCTCCCTTCTCACCAAAATCCAAGTTGTCACTCAGTTTGCCTTGGCTGCACTAAAGAACCCTGAATTTATAATAAACTCAACTGGGGCTCTAGTTACCAGATTCAATCAGTTAGCTAATTAACTACTCAGCTCCTACAGCAGAGAGTGAGTTTACCCTTTCCAAACTGCAAGAAAGAAATAAATTAGCCTGCTTAAGGAGTACTTTCCAGTTACTGCTAATTACAGACTAGATTAGATTTTAAGAGCAACATTTAAGAACAAAATTAACACTTAAAACTCCCCCCTCACCAAACCCCAAGGCTTCACTCAGTTAGTTGGCTGTGAATTGCCTGCAGCAGGGTATAGACAGGATACAGAATGAACAGAAAACTGCCAGATAGAATTTAATACAGACAAGTGTCAGGTGATGCACTTTTGCAGAAGGTATAATATAGCCTTAATGGCACAGCCTTAAAGAGTGTGCAGGGACAGACGGATCATTTTGCATAGATGTTTGAAGGTGCTGGGGCATAGTGAGAGAGTAGTTAGCAAAGCGACTGGGGATCTTGTAGTGCATAGATAGAGGCATTAAGTACAAAAGCAGGGAAGTTATGCTGAACCTTTATAAAGTTCTGGTTAGGCCCCAAATTGAGTATTGCACCCAGATCTGCCCACCACATTTCAAAAAAGAAGTGAGGGTTGTTGAGAGGGAACAGAGGAGATTTACCAGAATGATTCCAGAGATAGGGAGTTTTAGATACAATGTTAAGTTGGAAAAGCTGGGATTTTTCTCCTTGGAGCAAAGGAAATAGAGGAGAGATATGATCAAGGTGCACAGGACTAGATTGAAGCTTTTGGTCAAAATATGCAGGGAGAATGAGAGTGGTAATGACCTGGAACTCACTGCCCATGAGAGTGGTGGAAACTGAATGATTTCAAAAGGAAATTAGATGAGTGTTTGAAGGAAGTATCCCTGTAGGGTTAGGGGGATTGTGTGGGGGAGTGAAGATGGCTAGATTCCGCACGGGGAGTCGGCATCATGGACTCAATGGAACTAAAGACCCCTTTGTGCTGTAAATGACTCTCTGCCTCTATGCTGTGCAGACCCCTTATCTAATTGCAGCTCATGACAAATATGGAAAATCTTCACACATCTAATTCAATTCTGGAACAGTGGGATCAAATAAAGTCAGTTTTTCTAGACTCCTGTGCCCAGACCATTGAGTTCAGCATTGCTCTCACCAAGACTGATTTGACGAAAATGCTGCTCGAATATGTGGCCTCCTGCATCAAAAATGAGCAGCCTTCAGTGCCTGGCAAACAATCCAAGGTCACAAGTAAAGAAGGCAGCATTCCAATAGATCAAAGCTGATGCCCAAAGACAAATCCATAAGATAAAGGACAGGGGGTGGGAAGAGAAAGCCTGAGAGATCCAACAATATGCTGACTGCTTTTTTTTATTCATTCACGGGATGTGGGTGTCACTGGCTGGGTCAGCATTTATTGCCCATCCTGAATTGCCCTTGAGAAGGTGGTGGTGAGCTGCCTTCTTGAGCTGCTGCAGTCTATTTGGTGTAGGTACACCCACAGTGCTGTTAGGGAGGGAGTTCCAGGATTTTGACCCAGCGACAATGAAGGAACGACGATATATTTCCAAGTCAGGATGGTGAGCGGCTTGGAGGGGAGCTCCAGGTGGTGGTGGACCATCATGACATGTGAAGCCTTTTGAAGCCACCAGGGCAATCTACAGACCGAAGTCAAATTGACAAAATCCTCTTCACTCACAGGATGGCATGTTCTTCGCAACGATGACAATGTCATCCATCAACATTGGAAAGAACATTTTCAACATCTCAGCTATGAATGCTGGCCTAGCCAGTGATGCCCATGTCCTGTGAAAGAAAATAGAAAAGAAACTCTGCATTGATAGCTGACACTCTCCAGGCTTTCCCCCAGTTTCCTGTGGTAGAATCCAGGGGTGAACCACCATCGATGGAAGAGCCGCAATAAGCAATCAAATAATGAAAAATGACAAAGACTATAGCCCCAGTGGTACTTCAGCTGTACTCTTCAAAGCTGGCGTAGTTTTGCTCACAGGGAGACTCCATGCACTCATTCTATGGATTTGGGAGGAAAAGGAACTCCTCCTCGACCTCAGGAATGTGACAATCTTCAGAAACTATCTTCAGAAAGGAGAAAAATCATGCTGTGGAAATTACCAAAGTATTTCCCTCTTGTCCATGGGAGGGAAAATTCTGACACACGTTCTTCTGATTCCTGTGGCTGAGGGAATCCTCCCAGAGATAGTGTGGCTTTAGAACTTCCAAAGGAATCTCTGACATGGTCTTTGTTGTCAAGAAAATCCAAGAAAATTATCGAGAACAACACTAGGAACTCTTCCTTGTATTCATTAACCTGATCAAAGCATTTGACTCATTAAATTGCGAGGCTCTGTGGGTTGTGCTCCAGTGATTTGAATGTCCACCACCTGGTATTGGCGAGTCACTCATCAAAGATCAACTGCCCTCTGATGTCAGCATTAAATACCATGTAGATGGAAACCTCTTTAACCTCACTTGCCTCTGTCCCAAAACTAAACTGACCACCATGGATATACATGATCTACAGTTTGTAGATTATTGCAGTGCTGTTGCTCGCTCTGCACCAGGTGTGCAAGCCCCACTTCATCTCTTCAATTCTGCGTACAAGAAACTCGGCCTGGCCTTGAATGTTGCCAAACAAAAAAACACATCTGGTCAGCCAAATATTCTACCTCCCATATACATTGAAGGATGGAATATGTTGAGCACTTCCCATACTTTGGCAGCCACCTCTCTCAAAAAGCCATTATTGATAAAGCGATCCAACACCAGATCAGTTGCGCCAGCTCAACCTTCTACAAACTATGGCAGCGAGTGTTTGACGCAAAGATTTCCACAAGTCAAAAAAAATTGTTATCACCAAACTCCTGTCTTGCTGTGAGATCTGGGCTGTGTGTCAGAGACATTTAAGAGTGCTAGAGAAAATCCATCAGCAATGCCTCTGCCACATCCTTCGGTTTCAATGGAAGGACATTCAAACAAATGCTGTTGTCCTTTTTGAAGCCAGCTCCACAAGCATTCAGACAAAACTCCTGAAAAATCAACTACAATGGGCTAAGCACTGTGTCCAGATGGCCAAATGTCATCTTCCCCTCCAGATCCTGTTTTCTCAACTCTCAAATGGCTAAAATTCCAGGGGAGGACAAAGAAACCGCTTCAAAGACATTCTGAAACTCTCCTTGAAGTGCAATAGCATTGATATTAATGACTGGGATGAAGTTGCGATAAATCTTTTAGAATCATGCTAACTTGTCAATCAAGCTGTATCAGGCTTTGAGTCCCAACGTCTTAATGGTGAGGCAGAGCAGTGGTGGAGAAGGAAAGAAAAGGAAGCAAATCCTACATTCTGGATCCCATTCCCTCATGGGACGTCCTGCTTCATGTGCCCAAAGATCTACAGGTTGAGAATTGGTCTGTTCAAGTCCCATGACAACCTCAGGCAGAAACTCGCAACCCTGAGTAGATGCTATCCTCAAATTGAGGAACTGGCCACTGTCGCCAACTCTATGACTCTACTCTGTCCAGACCCCTCATCATTTTGAACACCTCTATCAAATCTCCTCTCAACCTTCTCTTCTCCAAGGAAAAAAGTTCCAACTTCTCCAATCTATCCACTAGGGAGGTTGATCAGGGGTTACAGCTCTGTGATATTCTCCTCTCAGCTTAAGGGCTCTATGGCTATTTCCCTGTCTCAGCTGAGATCAATTAATTCAGTATGGGCCATGGGATCAAAACTGGCACCTTCTGGATCTATCTGACTGATGGCGACTATTCCTCTGAGCCATGGGTAACTAACATGTTTTTAATTAAATGTAGTTGCCTGTGTAATATTCCTTCAGAAAATATTTATCACTAACATCTCAATTCCCAGTCGCCACCCCCCCAACCCCATTCCCACCCTACCGCCTGAAACCAGATATATTCTGGCAAATTGTATTGAAGTAATCACTCAATTCAGTGAGTAAATGTCCATCTAGCTGACTGTGCAAATTCATTCTATCACCCAACTGCCTAGCTAAAGGAGATTGGGTAAATCGAGAGAACATTCAGAACATCCTGCTGACAGAGGATTCAAATAATTATAGGTCTTAGATTTTTTAGAATCTTGCGTGTTATTCCTTCCACAGATAAACACAAGGAACAACTTACTAACATGGGCATTGTTCCCATCACAGGCTCTACGCTGTAATAAGACCATAAGACATAGGAGCAGAAATTAGGCCATTCGGCCCATCGAGTCTGCTCCGCCATTCAATCATGGCTGATAGGTTTCTCAACCACATTCTCGCACCTTCTCCCCGTAACCTTTGATCCCCTTACCAATCAAGAACCTATCTATCTCGGTCTTAAATACACTCAATGACCTGGCCTCCACAGCCTTCTGTGGAAATGAATTCCATAGATTCACCACTCTCTGGCTAAAGAAGTTTCTCCTCTTCTCTGTTCTAAAAGGTCTTCCCTTTACTCTGAGGCTGCGCCCTCGGGTCCTAGTCTCTCCTACTAATGGAAACATCTTCCCCACGTCCACTCTATCCAGGCCTTTCAGTATTCTGTAAGTTTCAATCAGATCCCCCCCTCATCCTTCTAAACTCCATCGAGTATAGACCCAGAATCCTCAAACGTTCCTCATATGTTAAGCCTTTCATTCCTGGGATCGTTCTTGTGAACCTCCTCTGGACCCTCTCCAGGGCCAGAACATTCTTCCTGAGGTACGGGGCCCAAAATTGTTCACAATATTCTAAATGTGTTCTGACCAGAGCCTTATAAAGCCTCAGCAGCACATCCCTGCTTTTATATTCTAGTCCTCTCAAAATAAATGCCAACATTGCATTTGCCTTCCTAACCACCGACTCAACCTGCAAGTTAACCTTAAGAGAATCCTGGACTACGACTCCCAAGTCCCTTTGCACTCCAGATTTCTGAATTCTCTCCCCATTTAGAAAATAGTCCATGCCTCTATTCTTCTTACCTTACACTTCCCCACGTTGTATTCCATCTGCCACTTCTTTGCCCATTCTCCTAACCTGTCCAAATCCTTCTGCAGCCTCCCCGCCTCCTCAATACTACCTGTCCCTCCACCTATCTTTGTATTATCTGCAAACTTAGCCAGGTTGCCCTCAGTTCCTTCATCTAGATCATTAATGTATAAAGTGAAAAGTTGTGGTCCCAACACTGACCCCTGCGGAACTCCTCTAGTCAGTAATGAGACCAATTTGTTCACATCCTCATGTCAGAAATAATGCTCGACAGTTTACCTTTTTATCCTTAAAAAGAAGCAGCTTACGATCTCGTAGAACAAAATACCGTTCATGGAACTTGTTTCCCGACAGAAGTTTTGGTGGTTCCTCTCGACACTTCAAGACCCCGCACTTTGGAGTGTCACTTTTATTTGCTGTCAAATATTTAAAAAATCAAAACAGGGAATGAGTTCCTCACATACCAGTTGGGTTTGTGCATTAAAACACAAAATTAAGGAAGATAGCATTCTGAGTTGGGACAACAAAGCTTATTTGTTTTCTTTATATTACAATGTGAAGGCTAGCTTTAAATGCAAACAAATGAAACTGATTTTATCTGTCATTTTGTATGTCCGCCTTACTGGGGGAAAAAACATTTAATGATTTGTGTAAAGTCCTAACTCAGCTAATAGTAACTCGACTGTCAGAGAGATTTAAGAAATACACAAATAACATTCAGATCACAAAGGGATTCTACCATTACCTGTCACGAATATCTAGTTCAGGAGAAAACTATAGAGGAGATGTGCGGGGCAAGTTTTTTACGCAGAGGGTAGTGAGTGTCTGGAATTCGCTGCCAGAGGAGGTGGTGGAAGCAGGTACGATAGTGGTGTTTAAGAGGCAGCTTGACAAATACATGAATAGGATGGGAATAGAGGGATGTGGACCCCGGAAGTGCAAAAAGTTTTAGTTGATGAACAATATGATCGGCGCAGGCTTGGAGTGCCGAAGGGCCTGTTCCTGTGCTGTACTTTTCTTTGTTCTTTGACATCAGCTGGGATCATACCAGCACACTTTCGAGAAACAATGAATCCCATAGTGTGTAGTGGGATGTGCAAAAAAAAATAGCTTTGTAAGAAAAATAATCCATTGATAACTTTCTCCAATGCTTGAAAAAAAATGTCTGGACTGCAAACATATAAAAATGTCAATCACCCAGGCCCTTTGAAGTTTCAAAAACCACAAACCATAATCCCTTGAAACCACTTAACTTGTATCAATAATGATTGTGAAATTCATCACAGAGATCAGTGAGCCTGAACTGTCTGCCAAACAATGTTTTCTCTGGGGGCTAGACAGTTATTCTCATACGAGAATACACCAAGTTCAACAAGGTTTATATTTCATTTGATGTAAATGGGAATTAATATGAACAAACTTGACAGGAATGTTATGTGCCTGTTATGTGTATGCATCACAAAGCTTAGACGTCTCTTTCTTCAGCAATACTCAAGTTCTCTCCTACCAAACGACTACTTGGTATATGTTTATCAATGAGATTTGACTGAATAGAACAAAAGCCTATTTTACCCACAATCAGAGTGAAATGCATCCTCAGCAGAGGTGACTGTGGATTGTCCATTTATCATGCACTTTGCTTGATTTTTCCATTCCTGTTTTGCATCTCTGCTAAAGTTGAATTTCACCGCATCAGTTTTGTTATCACTGATCAGCACAGCAAACATTATTTAAGCAAAAGTGCAGCATTAGGTGAAATGAGACAACACAGTGCACACAAGTCAGTTTTTTTTAAAATTTTGGACCCTGAGCAGGCTTCCAGGCTGCATGCAGAGTAGGCCTGACGTTTGCTGCTTCTTCACAGCTGTATAGGTTGTGCACTCTGTGTCTCACTTTTATGCCATGGTTGTAATGAGTCTTTACCTGAGTAAAGATTTCCTCCTTCTCCTGCTGGGAGTTTCTTCACGACCAGATAGGCTGAGCTGGGCTCTGCTAGTTTACACCATTGGAGAGCTTGTTCCAGAACCTTTTCCTTTGGGTGGAGAGGGCGTTCTGTGGAGATCAGGAAACATTATTGAGCTACCTAGTATGTAGGTCAGATACTGTAAACCTGTTGTGATTATACAGTTTCCACAAACCAACATTGAAAACAACATCAAGACAGGAGTCCATCATTCTGAAGTGAACAGAAATGGTTTATGAAGCCATTCACCCAATGAAAAGATTCACACACTCACCCACTGACCATAACATGATGGAATTCTCACACCTCATGCCTTCGTAGCTTCCTTTTTGTTAAGATTTAGGATCCTATCCTAATTTTCTATCCTAATGAAGGCATGAGGTGTGAGTTGGCTAAGATAGATTGGGGAACTTCATTAAAAGGCATGATGGTAGATAGACAATAGCTAATGTTTAAGGAACAAATGTATGCATTGCAACACTTATATATTCCTTTCTGATGCAAAAAGCACAACAGGAAAAGTGGCCCAACCATGACTAACAAAAGAAATTAAGGGTAGTATTAGATCCAAAGCAGAATCATGTAAAGTTGCTAGAAAGAGTAGCAAGCCTGAGGACTGCAAGCAGTTTAGAATTCAGCAAAGGAGGAACAAGGGATTGATTAAAAGGGAAAAACAGAGTATGAGAGTAAACTTACAAGGAACATAAAAGCAGACTGTAAAAGCTTCTAAAAGTATGTAAAAAGAAAAGGATTAGTGAAGACAAATGTAGGTCCCTTACAGACTGAAATGGGAGAATTTATAATAGAAAACCAAGCAATTAAACAACTACTTTGGTTCTGTCTTCATGGAGGAAGATATAAATAACTTTCCAGAAATACTAGGGAACCAAGGGTCCAATGAGAAGGAGGAATTGAAAGAAATTAGTATTATTAAAACAATAGTGCTGGAGGAATTAGTGGGACTGAAAGCTGATAAATCCCTAGAGCCCGATAACCTACATCTCAGGGCACTAAAGGAGGTGGCCACGGAAATAGTGGGTGTGTTGGTTGTCACCCTCCAAAATTCTGAAGATTCTGGAACAGTCCCGGCAGATTGGAGGGCGGAAAATGTAACTCAACTGCTTGAAAAAGGAGGGAGGGAGAAAATGGTGAATTACAGACGGGTTAGCTTAACTTCAGCAGTAGGGAAAATGCTAGAGTCTATTATAAAGGATGTGATAACAGAAAATATCAGCGGGATTAGACAAAGTCAACATGGATTTATGAAAGAGAAATCATGTTTGACAAACCTACTGGAGTTCTTTGAGGATGTAACTAGCAGAATAGATAAGGGAGAACCAGTGGATGTGGTGTATTTGCATTTTCAGAAAGCTTTTGATAAAGTCCCACATAAGAGGTTAGTGAGTAAAATTAAAACACATGGGATTGGGGGTAATATATTGGCATGGATTGAGAATTGATTAGCAGACAGGAAACTGAGAGTAAGAATAAATGGGTCTTTTTCGGAATGGCAGGCAGTGACTAGTGGGGCACCGCAGGGATCAGTGCTTGGGTCCCAACTATTCACAATATATATCAATGATTTGGATGAGGGAACCAAATGTAATATTTCCAAGTTTGCTGATGACACAAAACTGGTAGGAATGTGAGCGATGGGGAGGGTGTTAAGAGGCTTCAAGGCGATTTAGACAGGTTGAGTGAGTGGGCAAATACATGGCAGATGCAGTATAACATGGATAAGTGTGAAGTTATCCACTTTGGTAGGAAAAACAGAATGATAGATTATTGTTTAAATGGCAATAGATTGAGAAATGTTGATGTACAAAGGGACCTGGGTGTCCTTGTACACCAATCACTGAAAGCAAGCATGCATGTGCAGCAAGCAGTTAAGAAGGCAAATGGTATGTTGGCCTTCATTGTGAGAGGACTTGAGTACAGGAGCAAGGATGTCTTACTGCAGCTGTACAGGGCCTTGGTGAGACCACACACCTGGAGTATTGTGTGCAGTTTCAGTTTCCTTACCTAAGAAAGGATATACTTGCCATAGAGGGAGTGCAGTGAAGGTTTATAAGACTGATTCCTGGGATGGCAGGATTGTCGTATGAGGAGAGATTGGCCGACTAGGCCTGTGTTCACTGGAGTTTAAAAGAATGAGAGGAGATCTCATTGAAATGTTTAAAATCCTGACAGGGCTGGACAGGCTGGATGCGGGGATGATGTTTCCTCTGGTTGGGGGGTCTAGAACAAGGGTCCACATTCTCAGGATACGGGGTAGACCATTTAGGACTGAGATAAGGAGAAACCTCTTCACTCAGAGGGTGGTGAACCTGTGGAATTCTCTACCACAGAGGCTGTGGGGGCCAAGTCACTGAATATATTTAAGAAGGAAATAGATAGATTTCTGGACTATAAAGGCATCAAGGGATATGGGGAGAGAGCAGGAGTATGGCGTTGAGATAGAGGATCAGCCATGATCATATTGAATGGTGGAGCAGGCTCGAAGGGCCGAATGGCCTACTCTTGCTCCTAGTTTCTATGTTTCTATGTCTATTCACCCACTCACCCAGTGAAAAGAATTACCCACTCACCTAATTCACCATTTTCAATAGCTTCAAAGGTAACCCAGATGTCTTTTTCTCCAGCTAATATGTTCTTCATATCGAGCACCTGATTTGTCAGTTCCTCTGATGTCATTGTAGGTGATACCTGTAAGCGTAGGTGTGTTATCAGAAATGACATTCCAATGTTAACAAACCACAGAGACTGTGATGCTAAAGTCCCACAATCTAAGATGACAGTAATGATGAAGATCCATTATTCATGTCTTTTTAATTTTTTGTTCCATGTAATTCCTGATGTTGAACAGGAACATTTTCACCTGCCCATTTGGCACCCACTGTGTTGCTAACGTTTGTGCCATTTTTCCCATCGCTGATGTCATTGTTGGATGGCACTACTGGTTTACTCCTGTGCCATCCAGTCTGTCACCGAACTGAATAATCGTTGCCTCATTCGCTGCCTCCTACTCACTGCCTCCAGCTCACCCCTCTCATGTCCTCGCCACCTCCTGCTCACCCCTCACTTGCTGCCTCTCTCCTGCACTTGCAGCACTGGCTAGATACAGAAGAAACTGCTCTGTACATTGTCCCATCACATACTCCCCGGGAAAGATACAGCATGGAATAGATAGAGTAAAATAGCGCATTGTCCATTTAAATTGTCAAAATATCTTCCAGATCAGAAAAGTGCTGCTCTCTGGAGCATTACAGTCACATCTTGAAAAGGTTATCTCAGGAATTGTCTCAATCTCCTGCAATAATTATCTGATGCTTAATCTGCTTAAATATATATCAGTTTTATTAAAAAACAGGTTGTCTTTTTTTTAGAGAAGGGGATACAGCATTGTTTTCAGTTTCCAGTTCAAGGTGTAATTTTTTCTGGCTGAGTTTGGTCTGTGCCATCTTTGATGCAGGCAGCTGCCTGGGATATTGCTGTCAGTGCAGGAGTGGGGTTTGCACCCCTGTAGTTGTGGCATCAGCAAACATAGCCTGAGTGGTTTGTTCAGCCATTTCAAAGGACAAGAGTCAACCACATTGCTGTTGGTCTGGAGTCACATGTAGACCAGATTGGGTAAGGATGGCAGATTTCCTACCCTAAAGGACATTAGTGAATCAGATGGCTACACCATCCAGTAATTTCATGGTCACCATTACTGATCTTAGTTTTTAATTTTGCATTTATTTAGTTAACTGAATTTAAATACTCCAGCTGCCATGGCTGGAATTGAACTCATGTATCTGCATTAATAATCCAGCGACATAATCACTGTACTAGCCTATGGTGATGGTGCAGCTAAGGACAAAGTCATAACTAGCTCAAAGGGAGATGGTTGTGGAGATGAGGTCAGTCATCTCAGCTCCAAGACATCACTGCAGGAGTTCCTCAGGGTAGTGTCCTAGGCCCAACCATCTTCAGCTGCTTCATCAATGACCTTCCTTCCACCATAAGGTCAGAAGTGGGGATGTTCGCTGATGATTGCACAATGTTCAGCACCATTCGCAACTCCTCAGATACTGAAGCAGTCTATGTCCAATCTGCAAGACAATATCCAGGCTTGGGCTGACAAGTGGCAAGTAACATTCGTGCCACACAAGTGCCAGGCAATGACCATCTCCAACAAGAGAGAATCTAACCATTGCCCCTCAATGTTCAATGGCATTACCATCACTGAATCCCCCACTGTCAACATCCTGGGGGTTACCATTGGCCAGAAACTGAACTGGACTAGCCATATAAAGACTGTGGCTACAAGAACAGGTCAGAGGCTGGGAATCCTGCTATGAGTAACTCCCATCTTGATTCCCCAAAGCCTGTCCACCATCTATAAGGCACAAGTAAGGAGTGTGATGGAATACTCCCTACTTGCCTGGATGAGTGCAGCTCCCACAACACTCAAGAAGCTCAACACCATCGAGGACAAAGCAGCCACTTGATTGGCACCACATCCGCAAACATTCACTCCCTCCACCATCGATGCACAGTAGCAGCAGTGTGTACCATCTACAAGATGCACCACAGGAATTCACCAAGGCTCCTTAGACAGCACCTCCCAAACCCACGACCACTACCATCTAGAAGGACAAGGGCAGCAGATAGATGGGAACACCACCACCTGGAAGTTCCCCTCCAAGTCACTCACCATCCCGACTTAGAAATATATCGCTGTTCCTTCACTGTCACTGGGTCAAAATCCTGGAACTCCCTCCCTAACAGCACTGTGGGTGTACCTACAGCACATGAACTGCAGCGGTTCAAGAAGGCAGCTCACCACCACCCTCTCAAGGGCAATTAGGGATGGGCAATAAATGCTGGCCCAGCCAGTGAAGCCCACATTCTGTGAATGAATAAAATATAATGGCTCGCTGTGAAAGCAAGTAACAGACCTATCACTTTACTCTGTAACATAAGGAATTCTTTAAACAGGAAAAATCTCCATGTACCTAGCTGTTGGCCAAACTTCTTCATCCTCTCTACACAAATGCATCTCATTTAGCTTGTCTACTTTGATTCTCTGGTTGTTTATCTCAATATCTATTTCACCCAAAAATATAATAAAGTTCCATCAGATTTCTCTAATGCTTCCTCAGTAATGACTTGTGTTGCCTCATATTTGAACCCTGCAATATGCCACACAGGAATTCAACTTCTTCTGTTTTAACCTTATTGCTTTTACATTTTTTGTTTAACAAGCTATATGGGGTAACAGGAATGCAGAAAATTGCACTAAAAAGGAGTGAATCACAAAAAGTGCTCGTGCCACTCTTGCTCGCACCGAGAATCTTTTGCCGAAAAACCTGCTGGTTGCTCCTGGGAACTGAAGGATTTCTCTCACACATTTCAAACTCACCTTGAGTGTAATGCAACAGTCTGTCATCTTTGTCTCAACATATACCTCCATGATCAGATCACCAGCCTGGGAAAGCTGTAAACCAAACAGGAAAAATATACTCTCTGTAACTCCCACACATCAATCTGAGAGGTCAATTTATCCAGACTTCCCATTCCCAATGAATATATAACTATGGTAACCCCAAGGAAGCACTGGGCTGAAATAAGGATTACTATGGCCAGCATGCTATCTGAAAAGATTCTATCACAGTCCAATTAAACCATTCTGTCTGTAAATAGAACAATATTATAACAATTCCTTTCTCATTTTCATTAGAGGATGATTATTCTCCCCACTTCTTGAGATCCTTGTTCAACATGGCCACTTCCCAGGCTATGTGATGGTCACAACATAACCCAGCTCCACCCTTAGTCGTTTTTCATCCACCAGCACTTGTGCCCTCCCTACCACCTCTCACCTCAAGTTGAACTCTCACATCTCCCCCAAGCAGCTTGCTTTACCCTTTCATGTCAAAACCTTATCCCCCCTTTCAACAATTCTTAACTCTCTTTACGGAGTCTAATAGGGCTGGAGTCAGGAACCACTTTAGCAAAGTGGACTCGAGGTCACTGCAATGGAATCCCTGGATAGGAGTTTTTGGCCAAGCTTTCGGTCATCTGTGCCAATGATTTTTTTAACATGTTTTGGTGGCAAATTTTCGTATGGTAATGTTCCTGGTAAAGCTTCTTGGGACATTTTACGACATTAAAGGTGTTATATAAATGCAAGTTGTTGTTATCATCTTGTTCAGCTTTTGTCAGAGATCAGCTGGAGCCTGCTGTACTCTTTCAAATCTGTGTGTCAAACAGGACTTATCACCTTCTGAAGCTGTGATCCTGGAATCTGTCAAGGTGAAGATGTTGATCATTCATCACCTTTTAAAGAGATTTGATTTACCACACACCTGAACATCTTTCCATGTCATGATTAAACTGTTTTCCAAATCCATCTGTGTCACATGGTCATCATCAATCTGTCACATACAACATAAAACAGTGAGTCACACAACATCCTCAATAATATACCATCTGTGTCTCTTATTTAAAAAAATCTTTTTAAAGCAGTGAATAGATGAAGAGACCAACTGAAGATATGATCACATGCAAACAAGAGGGTGGTGTGTGAGTGGGGGTTGGAGAGCTACATTTAGTATCGTCCCTGAAAACCAGGGGGTGTGGGGGTGAGCAGTGGTAGATTCTAGGGCAAGGAGGTCTTGAACGAGATCAGAGCCTTCCTGCAATGAATTGGAAAATCCACTGGCCTTACTATTTAATTTATTATCAATTATCACAATTGTTTGTGCAGTTCTTTTGTCAGTGAAAGAGAATATCGGCAAAACATTACTTCATTCATCTGTTCAGCCACACCAAATAATCGGGCACACATTTAAGGTGATTGGAAAAAAAATCAGAGATGACACAAGAGAACATTCTTTGAGTTGCTGTGATCTGGAATGTTCTGCCTGAAAGGGCGATGAAAGCAGGTTCAATAGTAAATTTCAAAGGGAAATTAGATGAATACTTGAAGGGAAAAGATTGACAGGACCCTGGGGAAAGAACAGGAGGAGTGGGATGAATTGGGCCAAGGAGCTGTACAGCCAAAATGGGCTGAATGGCCTCCTGTGCTATATCATTTTATGATTCTATTGTCTCACAGTTCTCAAGGGTGGACATGGATTACAGCCCTGTTCAAGTTGCTTTCTGATCGTGCTCCAACCCCTACTGTATGCAGCCAGCAGGTAGATGGGACAATTAGAAAGGAGATATATTTCCCCATGCTGAGCTCTGCTATGCTTAGCCAGTTGTTAGAGAAGGATATTGAGGGTAGTTTTCCAGCAGATAGACAGCTATCTGTCCTCTCAGTGCAGAAGTGCCCAGTAGGCAGGTAAAAAAGAAAGTGTCTATTATACTGAGTAAAATGATGCCAATTCATTAAAATAGAATTTAACTTAAGAAAAAATGGAGGGTCCGAAAAGATTTCAGCAAAAATAACAAGGGTGGAGGTGACTCTACATTCATGGGATAAAAGAGGAAAAGAAAACAGTTACCAAAATAATGGAACACAAACACAGGAGCTGGGGAGGATCTGAAAAAAAAACAACCTAACACTTTGTTGACAAAATTCATTCACCAGAAAGGGACACGTTGGAAAACAGACACTTACAAGGGCTGAGCAACACCAGGAAAGTGAAATATAAAACTACTGTTAAAAATGGAGTCCGAAGTGCTGATTAAATCAATGGAGAGGCACTTAATGGGTAAGCATAAGAACATAAGAAATAGGAACAGGAGTAGACTATTCGGCCCCTCGAGCCTGTTCCACCATTCAATAAGGTCATGGCTGATCTTGTGTTTCGATTTTCACATTCCCATCTAACCCCGATAACCTTTGATTCCCTTGTCTAACAAGAATTTATCTACCTCGACATTAAAAATAATCAATGACCCCGCCCCCACCACCTTCTGAGGCTGAGAGTTCCAAAGTCGCACAACCCTCTGAGAGAAAACATTTCTCCTCATTTCTGTCCTAAAAGGGCGACCCCTAATTTTAAAACACTGCCCCCTAGTTCTGGACTCACCCACAAGAGGAAACATCCTTTCCATGTCCACCTTGTTAAGGCCGTTCAGGATCTTGTAAACTTCAATCAAATCACCCCTCACTCTTCTAAACTCCAGTGGAAACAAGCCCGGTCTGTCCAACCTTTCCTCATAAGACAACCCACTCATTCCAGGTATCAATCTAGTAAACCTCCTCTGAGCTGCCTCCAGTGCATTTACAACCTTCCTTAAATCAGGAGTCCAAAACTGCACACAGTATTCGAGGTGCAGTCTCATCAATGCCTGTATAACTGAAGCATAACATCTTTACTTTTATGTTCGATCCCTCTTGTAATAAAGGAGAGCATTCCATTAGCTTTCTTAATTACTTGCTGTACCTGCATACTAACTTTTTGTAACTCATGTCCTAGAACACCTAGATCCCTCTGGAACAACTGCAGAAGAAGAGCTACTCAAAGGATGGTAGATAGAGGTGGTTTCGGTGAAACAATAAACAGTGAAATATGAGCAAAAGGTCATTAATTAGATTAGCGAATAAGTGAATATGCACAGAAGAGGCAGTGACTGTAAAAACCCAACTGAATAGGAAAAAGCTAACCCTCTTTCCCCAGATGTGCACACACAGGTCAGGCTGTTATTGTCATTGGGTATTGAGTATTATTGGTTACCTGCTTAAAACATAGGGTGGAATCACCCCAGATTCCAGACTAAGCACAGTAGCGAGCAGGAAAAAGTAATGGTGGCTTTTCACACCATATCGTCCTCTTCCTGGCGTATCCCACATCATTAATAATTCACTCCTGGGAAACACGCCGGGTTGCTGGTGGGGCAGCCTCTGATTTGCCTGATCCACCGTCACAATAGGCCTTCAGTAAACTGGGCGCAATACTTAAAGGCCACCCCTGCACAGAGCTAGCACTCTTCAAAGAATAGGAAGCTGCTGGGACTGAAGGTTGCCAAAGGAAGGAAACGTGCTGTCAGATTTAGCGACGCCTCCCTGAAGTGCCTACTGGACGCAGTGGAGGCTCAGCATGATGTCCTCTACCCCCATTCTAGCCGAAGACTAGCAATCAAGGTCACTAATCCAGCATGCCGGGGGTAGTGGCAACGCTCGTCAGCGCCAACGCCCTGCAAAAGAGGGCAGCCATCCAGTGCCGAAAGAGGTTAAATGATCTCCTCTGTTCTGCCAGGGTAAGTCACTCTTCTCATCACTCCCAGCTCACACACTCACAAACCCATCACACACCCACAGGGCCCGCACTCACTGCCAGTTCAAGGGGCATCACCATTCACTCTCTCACACACACCTTCATTTGCCCTGTGGATCGTGTCCTCATCCCATCTATGGCACCACTCGCCACCCATATACATGTCAGGCACCCTTGTTACCTGGGCTGGCAGGAGTCCTGCTTACACTCTCTCCATCTATGCCCATGCAGGACAAGCTGGCACACAATAGAGGCAAAGGTTGTAGACTGGTGGAGTAATGCCCGAAATCAAGGTCCTCACAGACTTTGAAAACAGAGCCATCCAGCTGGCCGGCGATGACCGGGACCGGTCCTGTGCTGACAGTGAGGCTGGCGCTGGTCTACCAAGTGAGGGTCCAGCAGTGCAACATCCATCAGACAACCATGATGTGAGTTAGTTCCCCTGTTCCGCAGTGCCAGGCCATGCACCAATTATCCCTTCTTGCTTTTGCAGGCACATCTTGGAAGCAGCCGAGGGGGGTCCATGACCCAGGGCCTCCAATCAATCCCCAAAAGAAACCCCTGAAGAGGAATCTGGAGGCACCCTCCCTGAAGTCCCGTCACAGCGCTCACCCACACCCTTCACCAGTGCAGAGACACACGCCTCGGTGGGACCTAGCTTTAGAGTAGTCTCGGGATCACAATCTGGTGAGCACATCGCATTGTCTGATCCACAGCAGGCGGAGGCCGGGACTTCCCAGGTCCCCGGCACTCAGAGGGCTGCTGGAGGCCAGAAATATGCCAAGTCCGAGTCAGATGAGGAGCCTCGGGACTCACTCATGTCACAGTTGTTGGAGCTGCAAAGGCAATCTCGGGAACATCAGGAAGGGATGACCAATTCATCCCTCAGATTGCAAGGCAAGATGGAGAAGTCCATCCACCTTCAGTCTGAGGTGATAGCGCTGGTATGCCAACACACCGAGATCAACACTGGCAGGATGGTGGCTGCCATGGAGACCTTGGTCCAGGACATTGCTGCTGCACTGCTGCGTGGGCTGAACTCCATTGCTGACGTGAGATGGGTGCAGGGCAGCTCAATCTCACTCCAGCTTTCCCTTATCCTCAAGGACTCAGCCAGGGGCCCTTGGGCATCCATAGGGAGGAGGATTCACAGGTGCATACCCTGGGCCATCCATCCAGGTGACTCCAGGAGCGTCCGGCTCGAGGCGGGTGCCCCTGCCAGGCAGCAGGACCTCAAAAGCAGGCCGGGGCCCTCTAGGGTCTTGGTTCTCCAGAGGATGCCCGCCAAGTTCAGACAGGGTGTCACAGTCAGCAGGCTGCCTCCACCTCTGCTGTGGATGCCCAGGGAGCACCAAGACATAGCGGCAGGGTTAGGACAGTTAAGAAGATGTAATTGCACACCCTGGGCACGGGGGGTTAATCACTTGTACATAATGTTCATTATTGTCAATAAACTCTCAAGAGTGTTATCTTTGCCTGTGGCTCCTTGTTCTGATGAGCAGATTTGTGTCTCTCAGATGTGAAACGTTGGTTTCTGCACAAGATAAAGGCAGGTGTCTCAGTCCAGGGTCTCTTCCCTGTGCTTTGTGCAACCTTCCCAGCACAGTGATGTTAGCCATCACTGTCACTGGGCACATTAGTCATGCCTGCACCTCGATGGAGATTATCATCGCTGCCAGAGTGTCCTGGGCTGGTGGCACAGAGTTCATCATTCTCTCTGTGTGCTCCCAGCAGCTTTGAAGTGCAGTTGGCACCCGACCCCTCATCCCCCCCATCTCATCAGCATCCGTGTCTGGTGACAATCTGGTCCTGAAGTGTTCAGCTCATGAAGGATGCCATAGGATCAGGAGAAGCTAAAGTTTCCCCACTGCATCTCCATGATATGACCCTGTTCACAGAGCACAAGTGATCTGCCCTCAGCTAGACAGGGGTCAAATGTTCACAGGTGCAAGTGAGGATCTACAGAGTCTCCTCACTGTGTGTCGCCATCATCCTCCGCGAATCTTGCAGCTATGAGGGCCTCTCGAGTGTGCCTGCCTTGTCTGGCCAGTGTGATGGCCTCATTGCCGGCATCCTCGCCTTCAAGGATCTCATCACCCTCATCCCCAACGACATCCACCTGATCGGAGGAGACCTGCAGCTCCTCCATCTCCTCCTCAGCCAGCTCCTCTCCCCGTTGCAGTGCCAGGTTGTGAAGGATGCAGCAGACGACAATGTGTGACACCCCCTGTGGTCTGCATTGCAGGGGTCCACCAGACCGGTCCAGGCACCAGAACCTCATTTTGAACATTCCAATGGTTTGTTCTGCCAAGGTGCAGCACAAGCCTTGTTGTACCTTCTCTCTGCTGCAGTCCGAGGCCGCTGCATGGGCGTTATCAGCCTCGTCCTCTGCGGGTAGCATTTGTCCCTGAGCAGCCAACCTTGCAGCCTCTGTGGACTCTGGAAGATGACAAGGATCTGAGATCTACTGAGCATGGAGGTGAGGGGGGCTGGTTGGAGGGCTGGTGAGAGCACTGTCGCCTCTTTTCAGGAAGGCTCGCTGCATAAAATGCCACATAGTAACTTAAACAAAAACAGAATTACCTGGAAAAACTCAGCAGGTCTGGCAGCATCGGTGGAGAAGAAATCAGTTAATGTTTCGAGCCTTCATGGCCCTTCGGCAGAACTGAAGCATAGTTAGAAGAAGGGAGAAATATAAACTGGTTTAAGGTGGGTGGGGTGGTGGGGGGGGTAGAGACACATTGAGGGTGTGGTGATTGTGGAGATGAGCAGATAATCAAAAGATGTCACAGACAAAAGGGTCAAAGAGGTGTCGAAGGTGGTGACATTTGTCTGAGAAAAGTGTTAATTAAGAATGGAAGACAGGACACTCAAACAGCTCTAGTGGGGGTGGGGTGGAAAGGCTAACAAGGTTTTAGTTTAGATTTAAAAATAATGGAAATAGGTGGGGAAAGAAGAATCTATATAAATTATTGGAAAAAAAAAGGGGGGGGGGAAAGAAACGGGGTGGGGATGGGGGGAGGGGGAGTTTAAGATCTAAAGTTGTTGAATTCAATATTCAGCCCGGAAGGCTGTAAAGTGCCTAGTCGGAAGATGAGGTGCTGTTCCTCCAGTTTGCGTTGGGCTTCACTGGAACAATGCAGCAAGCCAAGGACAGACATGTGGGCAAGAGAACAGGGTGGAGTGTTAAAATGGCAAGCGACAGGGAGGTTTGGGTCTTTCTTGCGGACAGACCGCAGGTGTTCTGCAAAGCGGTCGCCCAGTTTGCGTTTGGTCTCTCTAATGTAGAGGAGACCGCATTGGGAGCAACGAATGCAGTAGACTAAGTTAGGGGAAATGCAAGTGAAATGCTGCTTCACTTGAAAGGAGTGTTTGGGCCCTTGGACGGTGAGGAGAGAGGAAGTGAAGGGGCAGGTGTTGCATCTTCTGCGTGGGCATGGGGAGGTGCCATAAGTGGGGGTTGAGGAGTAGGGGGTGATGGAGGAGTGGACCAGGGTGTCCCGGAGGGAACGATCCCTACGGAATGCCGTCAGGGGGGGTGAAGGGAAGATTTGTTTGGTGGTGGCATCATGCTGGAGTTGGCGGAAATGGCGGAGGATGATCCTTTGAATGCGGAGGCTGGTGGGGTGATAAGTGAGGACAAGAGGGACCCTATCATGTTTCTGGGAAGGAGGAGAAGGCGTGAGGGAGGATGCGCGGGATATGGGCCGGACACGGTTGAGGGCCCTGTCAACGACCGTGGATGGAAAACCTCGGTTAAGGAAGAAGGAGGACATGTCAGAGGAGCTGTTTTTGAAGGTAGCGTCATCAGAACAGATGCGACGGAGGCGAAGGAACTGAGAGAATGGGATGGAGTCTTTACAAGAAGCGGGGTGTGAGGAGCTGTAGTCGAGGTAGCTGTGGGAGTCGGTAGGCTTGTAATGGATATTGGTGGACAGTCTATCATCAGAAATTGAGACAGAGAGGTCAAGGAAGGGAAGAGAAGTGTCAGAGATGGACCATGTGAAGATGATGGAGGGGTGGAGATTGGAAGCAAAATTAATAAATTTTTCCAGGTCCCGACGAGAGCATGAAGCAGCACCGAAGTAATCATCGATGTACCGGAGAAAGAGTTGTGGGCGGGGGCCGGAGTAGGACTGGAACAAGGAATGTTCCACATACCCCATAAAGAGACAGGCATAGCTGGGGCCCATGCGGGTACCCATAGCCACACCTTTTATTTGGAGGAAGTGAGAGGAGTTAAAGGAGAAATTGTTCAGTGTGAGAACAAGTTCAGCCAGACGGAGGAGAGTAGTGGTGGATGGGGATTGTTGGGGCCTCTGTTCAAGGAAGAAGCTAAGGGCCCTCAGACCATCCTGGTGGGGGATGGAGGTGTAGAGGGATTGGACATCCATGGTGAAGAGGAAGCGGTTGGGGCCAGGGAACTGGAAATTGTTGATGTGACGTAAGGTGTCAGAGGAATCACGGATGTAGGTGGGAAGGGACTGGACAAGGGGAGAGAGAAGGGAGTCAAGATAATGAGAAATGAGTTCCGTGGGGCAGGAACAGGCTGACACGATCGGTCTGCCAGGACAGTTCTGTTTGTGGATTTTGGGTAGGAGGTAGAAGCGGGCCGTCCGAGGTTGGGCGACTATCAAGTTGGAAGCTGTGGGAGGAAGATCTCCAGAGGAGATGAGGTCAGTGACAGTCCTGGAAACAATGGCTTGATGTTCTGTGGTGGGGTCATGGTCCAGGGAGAGGTAGGAGGAAATGTCTGCGAGTTGACGCTCAGCCTCCGCGAGGTAGAGGTCAATGCGCCAGACAACAACAGTACCACCCTTGTCAGCGGGTTTGATGACAATGTTGGGGTTGGACCTGAGAGAACGGAGTGCAGTAAGTTCAGAGAGAGACAGATTAGAATGGGTGAGAGGAGCAGAGAAATTGAGACGGCAAATGTCACGCCGACAGTTCTCAATGAAAAGATCAAGAGAAGGTAAGAATCCAGAGGGAGGGGTCCAAGTGGAGGGAGAATATTGGAGGTGGGTGAAAGGATCCGTTGAGCGGGGAGAGGACTCCTGCCCAAAGAAGTGAGCACGGAGACGAAGACGGCGGAAGAAGAGTTCAGCATCATGCCGAGCCCGAAATTCATTGAGATGAGGGCGTAAGGGTATGAAACTAAGTCCTTTGCTGAGCACTGAACGTTCAGCATCGGAGAGGGAAAGGTCAGGGGGTATAGTGAATACGCGGCTGGGGCTGGGATTGGAAGATGGGGTGAGGACGGAGGGACAAGCAGGGGTGGAGGGTCCCAGATGGGTGTTGGAGTCGATGAGTTGTTGGAGCTTGCGTTCCTTAGCACTTGAGAGAAAGAGAAAAAGTTTCTTGTTGAGGCGACGGATGAGGCGAAGAATAAAATAAAACTGGGGGCACACGCAGCTTTGAAAAAGGGTGCGGCGGTGCTGCTGGAGGGAGAGGTCGAGTGTGTTCATATGGCGGCGCATGGCACTGAGTGTGGATCTCAGAATGCGACGGGAACAGCAGTCCGAGAAACGTTTTATGTCCCGGAGATACCTGTAATCCTGGGTGGGTTCGAAACAAGAGGGATGGAATTTCAGTTGAAATCCACGTGGGGTGAGTCGGAGACGGAGACAGTCACTGAGAAAGGAGATATGGCTGTGAAAGCGGGTTTTAGTAAACACCTTGTCAAACACCAGGAGAGAAATGGAAAGCAATGAAGGTGAGCAGGGCAGAAGAGACAGTCGGAAATCCTGTCGGAGGACAGAACCGTACTTCTTCAAAGAAGGCATTTCTTGAAGAGGGGTGGCAGTCAATTAAACACAAAGATAAAAACAAAAAGCTAAAAGCTACTGCGGATGCTGGAAATCCGAAACAAAAACAGAATTACCTGGAAAAACTCAGCAGGTCTGGCAGCATCGGCGGAGAAGAAATCAGTTAACGTTTCGAGCCTTCATGGCCCTTCGGCAGAACATAGTAACTTAACTGGACAGTGGCGGATCTTCCCCAGGGCCAAGGATCCCGGGGGTGGAAGACCCGCCTGCCAAGAGCTGCCAGCCAATCAGAGATCCCAGGTCATAGGTGAGTGATGACAGAGGGGTCACAGGGTGCGAGGAAGTTGTGAGGGTAGCTCTCAGCAGGCTCTCCTTTCCAATTCCAGGTCCCTCGATCAGATCCTGAGCGACCACCACCTCCCCACCCCTACCCACACCTGCCTCAACCCCGGGAGCCCACGACAACCCCACACAGGTTTGCTATTTGGGCTTCTGATGTGGCGAGCCCCCTGCCCGCCACTGGGTTAATACCAGCAGAGGCAGGATGAGGCCCTTGAATGGGCATTAATTGCCCACGTAAAGACCTCAATTGGTGGTGGGGGTGGGAAGGCCATCCATGGGTCTTCTTGTCACAGGTTTAATTGGGAAGAAGATGGGAAAGTGAGTGGGGTTCCCCACACGACACCCTCCTGCCTGATACCAAACTCGCCACAGGGAAGGGCATTAAATTCTGCCTGTAGAAAAAGACCAAAAAAAAATCTCAAACCTATTGTGTCCAACTCATCCACTAGATAGCGCAGCTCTCTCCCATGGCTCTAGTAAAACTCACCTCTGTGATGGCAAATGACGACCAATTTCAACAATAATGGTCAGAAATTCCTCCCAGAATTATAGGACAATCAAGCAAGCAAACTGCAGGCGGCGGCGCAACATGACTCATTCTGACTTAAATCTTCCAATGATACCCAGCCTCTATTATTTCACTTCAATATCCTCCTCACTCCAGGTTCTCGTTAACACAGCAACACGTTTTGCCTTTCTCTCCTGTCACACTTTATGACAGCTCTCACTTCATTCTAGATGTTGCCTTTTTGGTTTCTGAGCCAACAGAAAAATTCTCAAGCTGAGTTCCAACAGGGGCGATTAGGGGGCATAAGGTCAAACATTGTGAAGCTTCAATGTCTCCTACTCCTTGTGAAGTGTCATCAAAAATATTCAACATCTCACATGTAACTAGCTGATGTCACATGCTCGATCTCTGCAACCCCCTTCCATCTCAGTTGTCTAAGAGCCCCTGGTCTCTCGCAATTTCTGAGAATGCTTTGTATATTTTGACATTAGAACCCAGATACCATGTGGTCCAACAGACACAGCATTCATTGTGTTAATGATATAATCCAGATGTAGTTACTTACATCAAACACTGACACATAATTATCAATCAGGTCTTCAATCACTCTGACTTCCTGCTCCCCTTTCCCATCCGTCTGAAACAAGCTGGGAGCGAAAAGCAGCGACAGGTTCTTGGTACACATCTGGTTCAGGTCTGCACATTTCTGAACCCTGTCCACATGGGGAGATGGAAGTTTAAACGTTACTTGTGTACAATGAGATTGTCATGTCTCCCTTATCTCATTCCAAGTGCTGCCTTCTGGGTCAAGAAAAAAAATACTCGACAGGACAATCGAAATAAGGTGGAACACTGGAGCTCAGTGCCTGATTCCATCACAAGTGGTCATTGCAGCATTTTCAGAGTTTTCTTACATCCCTAGTTAATGAATATGATTTTAACAATATGCACAGCATGGATTTGATCACTGGATCAGCCATTCCCAAAAGCTTCTTCGCATAATCACAGAATTTTAATGGCACAGAAGAGGCCATTCGGCCCATCGTGTCTGCACCAGCTCTCCAAACGAACAGTATGACCTAGTGCTATTGCCCTGCATTTTCCCCGCACCTCTGCACATTGTTTCTATTCAAGTAATCACCTGATGCCCTCTTGAATGCCTCGATTGAACCTGCCTCCACCACACTTCCAGGCCGTGCATTCCAAACTCAAACCACTCGCTGTGTGAAAAAGTTTTTTCTCACGTCACATTTGCTTCTTTTGCAAATCACTTTAAATCTGTGCCCTTTTGTTCTTGATCCTTTTACAAGCAGGAACAGCTTCTCCCTACTCCCTATCCTCTGTCCAGTCCCCTCATGATTTTGAACATCTCTATCAAGTCTTCTCTTAGCCTTTTTCTCTCCAAGGAGAACAGTCTCAACCTCCCCAATCTATCCTCATAGCTGAAGTTTCTCATCCCTGGAATAATTCTTGTAAACCTCTCCTGCAGTCTCTCCAATGTGTCCACGTCCTTCCAATAATGTGGCGCCCAGAACTGTACATAATATTCCAGCTGAGGTCTAACGAGTGTCTTATATAAATTCAGCATAACTTCCCTGCTCTTGTACTCTATGTCCCTATTAATAAAGCCCAGGATACTATATGCTTTATTAACTGCTCTCTCCACCTGTCCTGCCACCTTCAATGATCTATGCACATATACACCCAGGTCTTTCTGCTCCTGCACACCCTTCAAAATTTCACCCTTTATTTTATATTGTCTGTCCATGTTCTTCCCACCAAAATGCATCTCACACTTCTCCACATTGAACTTCATCTGCCACCTATCTGCCCACTCCACCAACTTGTCTATGTCCTTTTGAAGTTCTACACTCTGCTCCTCACAATTTACAACACTCCCAAGCTTCGTATCATCTACAAACTTTGAAAATGTCCCCTGCACACCAAGATCTAGATCATTAATATATATCAGGAAAAGCAAGGGTCCCAATACCAACCCCTGGGAAACTCCACTACAAACCTTTCTCCAGCCCGAAAAATATCTATTCACCATTACTCTCTGCTTCTTATTTTGCAGCCAATTTTGTATCCACATTGCTACTTTCCCTTTTATTCCATGAACAATAACTTTTCTCACAAGTCTATTGTGTGGCACTGTGTCAAATGCCTTTTGAAAGTCCATGTACACCACATCAACAGCATTACCCTCATCGACCTTTTCTGTTACCGCTTCAAAAAACTCCAGTAAGTTAGTTTAACATGATTTCCCCTTTAGAAACCCACGCTGACTCTTCCTTATCAACCCATATTTTTCAATTTTCCATTCTTATCCTGTAACATGCATCATAAATACAACCCCTACTCGTTTCCTCAAACCCCACCCAAATATCTGCTCTGCAAACAGGAGGATATACTATAGCAGAACGACACTCCAATGTTAATATATTACACATGAACACAGAAAAAGTTGCAAACACTCAGCAGATCATACAGTATCTGTGGAGAACAAAAGAGTTGATGTTTCAAACTGATGATATTTCAATAGAATTGCATCTATAGTATTTTGCTCTTGTTCAATATATTGTATCTTAGTTTTATGTGAAACAAGTAAGGAAAGAGTCATTTGTAGAGTCAGAGGGAATTGAATTGTGAACAAACACATGCGCCAATTGGAAATCTCATCACCATTTCAGAGAGGGCTTTTGAGTTGACATTTAACTCCTAGGATATTACAGAATAATAGTGAAAACTTTGCTTCAGGAAGCCATTCTGATGGTCAATGTACTAAGTTCATGCAGCATCTGCAACATCTTTTGCAGCATCAATATTGATTATAACAATTTCTTGAAAAGCTCTAACCAAGATCCTGCATCCTTCAAATGTAATTGTGTAACTGCCCCCTGCTGAAACAACTGATAAACTTAACAAGTCTAACCTGTATAGGTGACCAATCAGAGCAGCAAGAGTCATTCTGTTGACTCTTGGGAGACCACGAATGTTTTCTTTGTATTGCTTCAGTCTCTGGGATTTGTGAGGAATCTCTGAAAAAAAGGATGAAAACAAGTCATGGCATTTTGCCTTTCTTCTTGAGGTGTGTGTAAAACTATTTGTCTGAATTTGTTTGGTGCTCTATATTTGGTCAATATCTATTGGAGATACTTGCTGACAATAGCGCAGATATGATACCTTAAAAAAGAGTATTTTTTTATTCATTCATGGGATGTGGATGTCGCTGGCTAGGCCAGCATTTTTATTGCCCATCCATAATTGCCCTTGAGAAGGTGGTGATGAGCTGCCTTCTTGAACCGCTGCAGTCCATGTGGTGTAGGTACACCCGCAGTGCTGTTAGGGAGGGAGTTCCAGGATTTTGACCCAGTGACATTGAAGGAACAGCAAATCTAATGATGACCATGAAACGGTCATTTTAAAAACCCATCTGATTCACTAGTGTCCTTTAGAGAAGGAAATCTGACATCCTTACTTGGTCTGGCCTACATGTGACTCCAGCAATGTGGTTGACTCTTAAATGCCCTCTGAAATGGCCCAGCAAACCACTCGTTCTCAAGGGCAATTAGGGACAGGCAATAAATGCTGGGCTAGCCAGTGACGCCCTCATCCCATGAACAAATTAAAAAAAAGATCCCCTGGCATGCTGGTGATGGTAAAGTGGGAGATACGCCGGGCCAGGCCATGAGGTTACAGATTGTGGTTGAGTATAATTCTGCTGCCTCATGGATGCCCAATCTTGAGCTGCTGGATCTGTTCGGAATCTAAAACAAAAACAGAAATACCTGGAAAAACTCAGCAGGTCTGGCAGCATCGGCGGAGAAGAAAAGAGTTGACATTTCGAGTCCTCATGGCCCTTCAACAGAACTGAGTAATATTAGGAGAGGGGTGAAATATAAGCTGGTTTAAGGTGGGGGGGGGGGGGAGAGAAGTTGGGTGGGGGGTGGGGGGAGAGAAGTTGGGTGGGGGGGTGGTTGTAGGGACAAGCAAGCAGATAATCAAAAGATGTCACAGACAAAGGAACAAAGAGGTGTTGAAGGTGGTCATATTATCTAAACGAATGTGCTAATTAAGAATGGATGGCAGGACACTCAAGGTACAGCTCTAGTGGGGGTGGGGTGGAAAGACTGACAGGGCATTACAGGTATGGATTTAGAAATAATGGAAAAGGTGGGAAAAGAAAAATCTATATAAATTATTGGAAAAAAACAAAAGGGAGGGGGAAGAAACGGAAAGTGGGTGGGGATGGGGGAGGGAGTTTAAGATCTAAAGTTGTTGAATTCAATATTCAGTCCGGAAGGCTGTAAAGTGCCTAGTTGGAAGATGAGGTGCTGTTCCTCCAGTTTGCGTTGGGCTTCACTGGAACAATGCAGTAAGCCAAGGACAGACATGTGGGCAAGAGAGCAGGGTGGAGTGTTAAAATGGCAAGCTATCTACATTGGAGAGACCAAACGTAAACTGGGCGACCGTTTTGCAGAACACCTGCGGTCTGTCCGCAAGAAAGACCCAAACCTCCCTGTCGCTTGCCATTTTAACACTCCACCCTGCTCTCTTGCCCACATGAGGACTCGAAATGTCAACTCTTTTCTTCTCCGCCGATGTTGCCAGACCTGCTGAGTTTTTCCAGGTAATTCTGTTTTTGTTTTGGATTTCCAGCATCCGCAGTAGTTTTTTGTTTTTACCTCTTTGTTCCTTTGTCTGTGACATCTTTTGATTATCTGCTCCTATCACTGCTTGCTTGTCCCTACAACCACCACCCCCCTCAACTTCTCTTCCCCCACCCCCCCACCTTAAACCAGCTTATATTTCACCCCTCTCCTAATATTACTCAGTTCTGTTGAAGGGTCATGAGGACTCGAAACGTCAACTCTTTTCTTCTCCGCCGATGCTGCCAGACCTGCTGAGTTTTTCCAGATAATTCTGTTTCTGTTTTGGATTTACAACATCCGCAGTAGTTTTTTTTTTCTCTGTTTGGAATCTATCCCATTTAGCACGGTGGTAGTGCCACACAGCAGTATGGTGGTCGCTCCTACCAATACTGTCATGGACAGATGAAGGCAGATTGGTGAGGATGAGGTCAAGTATGTTTTTCCCTCTTGTTGGTTCCCTCCCCACCTTCTGCAGGCCCAGTCTAGCAGCTCTGTCCTTTAGGACTTGGCCTGCTTGGTGTGTGGAGGAGCATCGTGTCATCAGCTGGGGCATTGTTGCAGGGCGGGGGAGGATGCTGCAGTATGATCTTTCCCCAGTATGAAGTTTAATATATATAAAATTAAAGAAAGTGTAAGAATTGCTGTCATAATGACATAAGAAATAGCAATAGGAGGAGACCATTCAGCCTCTCGAGCCTGCTCCGCCATTCAGTAAGATCATGGTTGATCTTCTTATGTTTCGATTTCCACATTCCCATCTAACCCCGATAACCTTTGATTCCCTTGCCTGACAAGAATCTACCTCCCTCTGCCTTAAAAATATTCAATGACTCCGGCTCCACCACCTTCTGAGGCAGAGAGTTCCAAAGTCACACAACCCTCTGAGAGAAAATATTTCTCCTCATCTCTGTCCTAAAAGGGTGACCCCTAATTTTAAAACCGTGCCCCCTAGTTCTGGACTCACCCACAAGAGGAAACATCCTTTCCATGTCCACCTTGTCAAGGCCATTCAGGATCTTGTATACTTCAATCAAATCACCCCTCACTCTTCTAAACTCCAGTGGAAACAAGCCCAGTCTGTCCAACCTTTCCTCATAAGACAACCCACTCATTCCAGGTATCAATCTAGTAAACCTCCTCTGAACCGCCTCCAATACATTTACATCCTTCCTTAAATAAGGAGACCAAAACTGCACACAGTATTCGAGGTGTGGTCTCACCAATGCCCTGTATAACTGAAACATAACATCCTTACTTTTATGTTCAATCCCTCTTGTAATAAAGGATAGCATTCCATTAGCCTTCTTAATTACTTGCCGTATCTGCATACTAACATTTTGTGACTCATGTACTAGAACACCTAGATCCCTCTGCACCTCAGAATTATGCAGCTGTTCTCCATTTAAGTGATACTCTGCTTTTTTATTCTTCCTGCCAAAGTGAACAACTTCACATTTTCCCACATTAAACTCCATTTGCCAGATTTTTGCCCACTCATTCAACCTATCTACATCCATCTGCAACCTCCTTATATCCTCTTCACAACATACTTTCCTACCTATCTTTGTGTCATCTGTAAATTTAGCTCCCATGTCTTCACTCCCCTCATCTAAGTCATTGATATAAATCGTAAAAAGTTGAGGCCCCAGTACAGACCCCTGTGAGACTCCACTCATCACATCCTGCCAATCAGAAAAAGACCCATTTATGCATACTCTCTATCATCTGCCAGCCAGCCAATCTTCTATCCATGCTAATATGTTACCCACTACACTATGCGCTTTTATTTTCCATAATAATCTTTGATGTGGCACCTTATCAAATGCCTTCTGGAAATCCAAGTACTTTACGTCAACCGGCTCCCCTTTATTCACTGTGCATGTTACTCTTTCAAAAAACTTCTTTCAGAAAACCATGTTGACTCTTCCCAATTGCCTTAGAACTCTTTTAAGTGCCCAGCTATATTTACCTTAATGATCGATTTTAATAACTTCCCCAAGACAGACGTCAAGCTAACTGGCCGATAGTTTCCTGTTTTTTGCCTCCCACTCCTCTTGAATAGAAAGGTTATATTTGCTACTTTCCAATCTGATGGAACCTTTCCAGAATCTAGCAAATTTTGGAAGATTAACACCAGCGCATCAACTAACTCATTAGCCACCTCTTTTAAGACCCTAGGGTGTAGTCCAATGGGACCCAGAGACTTGCCAAACCACAGCTCCATCAGTTTGTTCAGCACTGTTTCCCTAGTGATTTCAACTTCACCAGTTCCTTTCTCCTGTTCACCTCCTGATTTGAAGCTTTTTATCTCGTACAGATCAGGACAGATGCCTGAACGCCAAATTTGAAAGGGAGCAATAATTAATACTGCATGATAAAAGGGTGCTGATTGGTTGGCAAGTCAACTCTGATTGGGTGAGGTGTTGCCATGGAGAATGTATCAAGGAGCTACTGTCCCACAGGCTTTTGTTTAATTTAAAAAAGGAGATGTGATGCCTGGGCATGTTCCTTTTGCCTGCAGAGGGTCCCTATGCATGAATATATGTAGCTTCTTGCAAACCTAAGTGAGCCACATTGTGAGCCTTCAAGCTCAGTACAGGAAGTTAGGAGATAAATTAAAATGCAGGACCTCAAATGTAGTAATCTCAGGATTACTCCCAGTTCCACGTGCTAGCGAGAGCAGGAATAAGAGGATAGACCAAATGAATACGTGGCTGGAGAGATGGTGTAGCCGGGAGGGATTCAGCTTCTTAAGGCACTGGGACCGGTTCTGGGGAAGGTGGGACCTGTACAAACTGGACGGGCTGCACCCAGGCAGAGCTGGGACCAGTGTCCTTGCGGGGGCTTTTGCTATTTCTTGTTGGAGAGTATTTAAACTAGTGTGGCAGGGGGATGGGATCCCAGGAGTAGGATCAGATAGGTCAGATTCAGATCAGAAAAATGGAGGTAGAACATTAGCTAGGGACGTTGTGATAGACATGGAGTTACAGGAGAAGCAAAGTTTACAAAGTGTCCAGCAAGGGAAATTGACGGGGTTAAACTGTTCATACTTCAATGCAAGGAGTATTACAAACAAGGTAGATGAGTTAAGGGCACAGGTAGACACATGGCAGCAGGATGTCATTGCTATAACGGAAACCTGGCTAAAGGAGGGACAAAACTGGCAGCTTAATATCCCTGGTTATAGGGTCTTCAGACACGATAGAGTAGGAGATAAAAAAGGAGGGGGGGTAGCACTAATGGTTAAAGAATCAATTCCGGTTGTGAGAAAGGATGATATACTATAAATGGGTCAACAAACGAGGCTTTATGGATTGAGCTTAGAAATAAAAAAGAGGCAGTCACACTACTGGGAGTATACTACAGACCCCCAAATAGTGGAAGGGAGATAAAAGAACAAATATGAAGACAAATTTCTGCTTGTGAGAACAAGAGGGCAATAATAGTAGGAGACTTCAACTATCCTAATATCAACTGGGATTCAAACAATATAAGGGGCACTGAGGGAGAAAAATTCATGCAGTGTGTCCAGGAAAATTTTTCAACCAATTAGTGACAAACCCAACAAGAGGAGATGCAATTCTAGACCTAGTCTTGGGGAACGAAGAAGGGCAAGTGGGTGAAGTGACAGTTGGCGATCATATCGGGGACAGTGATCACAATTCAGTTAGATTTAGCATTACCATGGAAAAGGACAGAGATAAGGCAGGAGTAAAAGTCTTGAACTGGGGGAAGGCAAATTTTGCAGAAATGAGAAAGGACTTGGCTGAGGTGGACTGGACAGCACTGCTGGAGGATAAAACAGTGGAAAACCAGTGGGAAGCACTAAAAAGCGAGATCCTAATTGTACAAAAAAAACAAGTCCCCTACAAAAATAAGAGTGGTACTGCCATATCTAGACCTCCCTGGTTGTCTAGAGGAATACAGGGGAAGATCAAACAGAAAAAGAAAGCGTATGATAGGCACAAAGAACTAAGCACTGCAGATAGCCTAGACAAATATAGGAAGTGCAGGAATGAAGTAAAAAAAGAATTAAGGAAATCAAAGAGAGGGCATGAAAAAAGATTATCTAGTAAAGTTAAAGATAACCCAAAGGTGTTTTACCAATACATTAATGCTTAAAAGGTTAGTTAAGGAAAAAGTGGGACCTATCAGAGATGAAGATGGAAACTTGTGTGTAGATGCTGAGGCTGTGGGAAGGGTTTTGAATGAATATTTTGTCTCCGTGTTTACAAAGGAAAGGGAGGATGTAGATATAGTAGTCCAGGAGGAACACTGCAAGATATTGGACGGGATATTCATAAAGAGAGAGGAAGTACTCGAAGGGTTGAAATCCTTGAAAGTTGATAAGTCACCAGGGCCAGATGGATTGTTTCTGAGGCTGCTGAAGGAAGTCAGGGAGGAGATAGCAGATGCTCTGAGGATGATTTTCCAATCTTCACTAGATACAGGGGAGGTACCGGAGGACTGGAGAAATGCAAACATAGTTCCATTGTTTAAAAAAAGATCAAGGGAAATGCCAAACAATTATAGGCCAGTTAGTCTTACATCGGTGGTGAGCAAATTAGTTGAATCAATCCTGAGAGATAGGATTAACTGTCATGTGGAAAGGCATGGACTAGTCAGGGATGGTCAGCATGGATTTGTTAAAGGAAGGTCTTGCCTCACAAATTTGATTGAATTCTTTGAGGAAATGACAAGAAGGGTTGATGAAGGTAGTGCAGTGGATGTTGTGTACATGGATTTTAGCAAGGCATTTGACAAGGTCCCACATGGGAGATTGGTCAGGAAAGTAAAAGCCCATGGGAATCAGGGTAATGTGGCAAACTGGATAAAAGGTTGGCTTTGTAACAGGAAACAAAGGGTAATGGTCGATGGATACCCTTGCGAATGGAAAGTTGTCTCAAGTGGTGTTCCACTGGGCTCGGTGTTGGGACCCTTGCTGTGTGTGTTATATATTAACGATTTGGATGTGAACATGGGGGGCACGATTGGGAAATTTGCAGATGATACAAAGATTGGCCGAGTAGAGGATAGTGTAGAGGATAGTCATAATCTCCAAAACGATATAGATGGGTTGGTGGAGTGGGCGGTAAAGTGGCAGATGGATTTTAACATAGAGAAGTGTGAGATCATAAATTTAGGGAGGTCAAACAGTTACAGGGATTACACAATAAATGGGAATATACTAAGAGGGGTAGATGAAGTGAGAGATCTTGGCTTACAAGTACACAGGTCGCTGAAGGCAGCAGTTCAAGTAGACAAGGTCGTAAAGAAGGCATATGGAATGCTCTCCTTCATTGGTAGAGGTATAGAATATAAAAGTAAGGATATAATGTTGGAATTGTATAAAACACTGGTGAGGCCTCAACTGGGGTATTGTGTGCAGTTCTGGTCACCACATTACAGGAAGGACGTAATAGCTCTGGAGAGAGTGCAGAGGAGGTTTACAAGAATGTTGCCAGGGTTAGAAAAGTGTAGTTATGAGGAGAGATTGGATAGGTTGGGGTTATTTTCCTTAGAACAAAGAAGGCTGAGGGGTGACTTGATTGAGGTGTACAAAATTATGAGGGGAATAGATAGAGTGGACAGGATAAACTTGTTTCCCTTGGTGGAGAATTCTAGAACCAGGGGACATAGATTCAAGATAAGTGACAGAAGGTGTAGGGAGCACATGAAGAACTTTTTTACGCATAGGGTAGTGGGTGTCTGGAATTCGCTGCCCAGGTTGAGGCAGAAACTCTAAACTCTTTTAAAAAGTACCTGGATCTGTATCTTAAGTGCTGTAAACTGCAGGGCTATGGGCTGAGTGCAGGAAGGTAGGATTAGAAAGGGCACCTGGGTGTCCTTGGGCTGGCATGGACAAGATGGGCCAAATGGCCTCCTTCTGTGCTGTAACTTTTCTATGGTTCTAAAAGGCAAAAAGACTGCAGCCCCCAGGTTTAGTGATGGGCCCCTCGAGTGCCTTTTGGATGCAGTGCAGACTCGCCGTGATGTCCTCTATCCCCGCTCTGGCCGCAGGAGGGGCAGCAACATCACTAATCCAGCATGGGAGGGGGTGGCAGTGGTGGTCAGCGCCAATGCCCTGCAAAAGAGGCAGCCACCCGGTGCCGCTACAGGATGAATGGTCTCATCCGTTCCGCCAGAGTCACTCACTCTTCTCATCACTCTCAGCTCACACACTCACAAACCCATCACACATCCACAGGGATCTCACACCTCAAGGGACAACACCACTAACTCTCACACACACCCTCACATCTCCATCAGGCTCATACCCTCTGGAGCTCACATCCTCATCCCGTCCATGGCTCCGCTCACCGCACAAACATTCCGCCCAGTGCCATGTGTCCTGCTCACACTCTCTCCATCTGTTTCCATGGCTCACAACAGCAGGGAGAGGTCCCAGACCAGGACAGAGTGACCCACATTAGACCCCTCACTCACTTTGAGGAACGTGCCATCGCGCTGACTGGTGAGGGCGTGGACCATGCCTGCAGCGATGGTGAGGTCGGTGGTGAACATCCTCATGAGGATCCTGCACCACATCATCCCTCTCTCAACACAACTATGAGTGCCTCTCTCTCCTGCTTTTGACTCTGCTGCCATGCACTAATTATCTCTACTTTGGTTCACAGGGAGCTCTGCCAAGTGACCAACACCCTCAGCCAGACAGTCCCTCAGCTCCATCCACATCCTCACCTCCAGCCAAGAGGACATCTCCTCCATTGAAGGGCTGGAAATAAGCAGCCTAGAAGACCCGTCACAGCGCTTACCCACACCCTGCACCAGCGCAGAGACACACACCTCGGTGGGACCTAGATCTAGAGCAGGCTTGGGTTCACAATCTGGTGGTCACCGCACGGACACGTGTTCACAGCAGGAGGAGGCAGGTTCAGCCGAGCTCCTGGCCATTTGGAGGACTGCTGGGGAAGAGGTCCAAGTCAGATGATGAGCATCTGGATTCGGCCTTCCAACTCATCGTGGAGAGTCAGTAGAAGGTGTGGGAACATCATACAGCCCTCAACAGAGTGGCATGCGAGTTGGAGGAGTGCATCTGCCTGCTCTCTGGTGAAGTGGTGCCCATATGTGCGCATATGGAGGTCTCCATGGAGAAGATGGCGGATGCCAGGGAGACCCTGGTCCAGTAGAACGCGGAGATGTGCGCAGATCTGCACTTCATCGCGGGAACCATGGGTGAGTTCCTGCAGTGGCAACGCGAGCGGGAAACAGGGCACCTCACCATCCCTTCAGATGCTCCTTCCCCTCGAGGAGTCAGACCAGGACCATCTGGCACCCAAAGGGAGGAGGAGTGGCAGATGGACACCCCAGGTCATCCACTCAGGAATCTCAAAGGCTGTCCTTTCCCTCCAAGTCCTCTTTACCTGCGACCCCCTCAAACTCGTCCCTTGTCACCGCACGGGGAGCAGCTGGCCCACAGGAGTACAGTCAAAGAAAGATGGGGCCCTCAAGACCTCGGCTCTCCAGAGGACCCACTCCGCAGACATCAGAGGCAACAGGGCCAACCATTGCACAGGCTATGCTGCGGATGTCAGGGCAGCACCTAGAAATCTAAGGCATTCAAAAGTTAAGAAGTTCTGATCACAGTTGGTTGCACAAGTGAACACATTTTGTCACTTTACAATCTGGAAACATATTCACTTTCACTGAGTAATGGTGTTTTTCAGCTTCATTGACAGGCTTTGCGAGTCCTCCCCCTGCATCCCCCCTGACGAGCAGTTCAGCTGCACACAGCAGGCCCACAAGTGATTCTGGAGGGTGAAGTGTGTGTGAGGCAGGGCCTTTTGGAGCCTCATACAGGTGTCTCCCACGCACGTGGATCCTTTCCCCTTCACACTCACCGCAATGTCCTGAGTATTTTCAGTGCTGCCCTCTGGGGTTCACTTTCAGTGTCCATCTGAGTCGACCTGCATCTCCGCCCACCCACTGACCTCACTCCCATGCAGCACCTGATCTCGCCCACCACGATACTCATTTCATTTTCGATTTAGCAAGCATGGTAATGCTACAATTTTTCATGCACTCCCCCATCCTTTCCTCAGTCGCCCATTTCCTTTCCCCCATCACTGTCGACCCCCCCGGCATCACCTTCCACCTCCCCTCTGTGACCTACCAGCCACAACCCTTCTCCATCGGGGATGTCAAGGTGAACGTGCATGTTCCCTTCCTTCCTGAAAATCCCGCCCCCTCCACATTCACCTCCCCGACCTCCTCCTTCTCACCCCCAGGGCCTGTGTCTGCCTCCGAGTCCCCACCAACCACTCCCCCTGTCCCTTCTACTGATACCATCGTATCCTCACCCTCCCACCTTATCGCCTCACTCTGCCCTCGGTCATTCTCACCATTCCCTCATACCACGCCCACCCTCAGTTTGCTCCCCAGGAGGCAGTCATGGACTCATCAGAGGCCTCCCTTGCACGTTCACATGGACATCCTCGTCCCCTTGGAACTCCTTCCCCACCCACCCCTGGAAATCCTTCCCCTCAGACTCTCCCCACCCCTTAGTCCTTCCTCCATCATGATTGCTTCAGACACCCGTACTTCTTCCTCCACCCTTACTCCTTCCCCCTTCCCAACTCCTTCCTCCACTCTTACTCTTTGCTCCCCCAAATTCCTCTCCTCTCTGCACTCCTTCCTCCCTCAGGACTCCTTCCCCTCTCCACATTCCTTCCCCTCTCTGCACTCCTTCCTCCCACCGGACTCCTCCCCCCCCGGACTCCTTCCCCCATCCGAACTCCTTCCCTTACACCTTCCTCCCCCCTTACAACTATCTCCCCAGTTGCTAACTTCTCCATCGTAAACCCCTCCTCCTCACCCGTAGAACCCTCAACCAATCTCATCCTCCCAACACCTTCATTCCCCCATCTCAACCTCACCCCCACCGATACCTTAGTTCCCCCCAACAACCTCACCCCCAACGACACCTTTTCCTCTCCTAGTCGACCCCAGACCTTCCTCTCCCACCCCCCCAGTACATCTTCCTCTCCAAAACACAGCTGGAGCTTCCTCTCCACCCCCTTGACCATCATCGCTTGTGAGCAGACCCCCATTGGTGACTTTCCACCTTCCGCGAGCTGCTTTGCAGTGGAGCCGTGTCCATGAGAATCCACTCAGCATGCCAGGGACGCTCCTCCAGTGTGCTGTTGGTTTTGGGCTCCAGCATCTTCTGCTCCTCAGTTGTCCGCGATGTGAGCAAGTCCCGGGCCATAAGTCCCGACTTCTGTATTTCACACTTGTGAAGACGTGTTCTGCACCGGCATGTTTCCCCGCCAATGTGGGTGGACGATCCAGTGGGGGGGATGATTCCGGTGGGCTGGCCTTGTAATGATATGGAGATGATGTTCCAGGCATCCGAATGCGGCCTGTCATTGACGGGCAGCGAGGATGATTGCAAACTGGTTTCACAACATTGTGAAACTGATTTTTGTCTGCTCAAGCCTCCAACATGCCCGACACCAATGGGCACAGAAAATTCCCAATGTCTAACACAGGCCTGAGATCTCTAACAAGGTCGATCTTGGTTCCAAAAAAATCATGGAGATTTATCAAGGATGGCTCCTTAAAGAAAAAAATTAAGTTATACTGGTTACTATATTGATGGCAATGGATAGAGTGGACTGGATGCTGAATGTCCCAATGCATATAAGGATAAATTCAGCTATTCTGTGCTGCCAGAAGGGAGTCCCATTCAATGGAGGCATAAGTTGGAAACAAATAATTATATAATAGCATATCAACAATTCTCCAACCCAATGCTCTTGCCAAGCCAGATTCCATATTGTCAACACAGGGTTGATGAATAAACCCTATGCTCCTTAAGGCAGCTCACCACTACCTTCTCAAGGGCAGATATGGATGACAAATACATGTTGGCCTTGACAGCGACGTTCATGTCCCATGAACAAATGAAAAACAAATGTATAGCTAGAACTTTGGACGGGGTTGGTAAAAATGAAACTTCCTTTTTTGCTTGGACGAACACTCAAATGTTGGGTTGCAGTCTATAAGCATTCCTGCATAATTTTTAATAAATTAATTCTTTGGATGTGGGCATTGCTGGCAATGCCAACATTTATTACCCATCCCTAACATCCCTTGAGAAGGTGGTGGTGAACCATCTACTACTTTGTGGCTATAGGCCATTTCAGAGGGCAGTTAAGACACATTGCTGCGGGTCTGGAGTCACATGTAGGCCAGACTGGGTAAGGACAGCAGATTTCCTTCCCTAAAGGACAATAGTGAATCAGATGGGTTTTTACTACAATCTGGTAGTTTAATTATTATTAATGAGACGACCATTTTATTCTAGAATTATTAATTAATTGAATTTTGTCGGGCTCCAGCGTCTTCCGCTCCTCAGGTGCCCGTGATATGAGCAAGGCCCTGATGGTAATCCTGACTTCCGCACGTCACACGTATCAAGGCATGTTCTGCACCGGCGTGTTTTCCCATCAATGCGGGTGGACGATCCAGTGGTACGAGGAATGGTGAGAATGACTGAGGGCAGAGTGAGGCGGTAAGGTGTGAGGGTGAGGGTGTGATGGTATCGGTAGAAGGGATGGCAAGGGTGGTTGGTGAGGACTCAAGAGGCAGACACGGACCCTGGGGGTGAGAAGGAGGAGGCCGGGGAGGTTAATGTGGATGGGGGTGGGATTCTTCTCATTGCTCTGGTAGGATTTGAACTCATGGCTCTGGAGCATTAGTCCAGGAACATTATCATTATACCTTCATTCCCTGATAAATATGTTGCAACTCATTCACAAAAAATGCAAGTGTGAGAGGTAATTTACTGTCAACAGAAACTAGCTCCATTTGGAAATGAGCAGCAATAAGTCCCCTGTTAGCTACCGGCTTACATCAAATAGGCTTATCAATTAACAGAAAAGGAATATACTTAGCAACTAAATTGAAACACATTCCTTGGCAACACTGCACCAAGTGGCAACTCACCTGCAGCTTCTCTCCATTGTGAGTGGAGTTCCATCATAAAAACTGGGTCATCAACTTCTCTGAAAAACCTCTTGAGAACATCAGTGACATCCTCGATGAAATGCTCCCCTGCACGTAGCTTCACATTCCTGGCATCTTTTCGAAACTCGTCCATCAGGAGTTTGATGCGTGACTTGGCTCCATTCTTCCTGTAAATCCCCTCATGCCGCAGCCCTGTGAGAAATTGCAGGGTTACACTGTGCTCCGCTAGTTAGTGACACTTTGTCTTCAGCTTGGCCCACAGATCAATAATTTGTGGTATTCCTCTCTGCACAACCACAACTAGAGTATTGCATCCAGCTCTGGTCACCACACTTTAGGAAGGATGGTGGGGTCCTTGAGAGGGAGCAAAGGAGATTTAGCAGAATGGTTCCAGGGGTGAGAGATTTTAGTTGCAATTTAGGTTGGAGAAGCTGGGATTGTTCTCCTTGGAGTAAAGGAGATTGAGGGGAGATGACAGGTTAGACAAGATAGATAAAGGAAAGCTGTTACCATTAAGTGGTCATACAGGGACTGGGGGAACAAATTTAAGGTTTTGGACATCAGTTATGTTTGGGAGATGGGGAGAATGTGAGGAAGAATTTTTTTAAACAGTCAGTGCTGATGACCTGGAACTTGCTGCCAATGAAGATGATGGAAACAAAGGTGATGAATGATTTTGAAAGTGCAGTCCTGGTCGCCACATTATAGGAAGGATGTGATTGCACTGGAGGGGGTGCAGAGGAGATTCACCAGGATGTTGCCTGGGATGAAACATTTAAGTTATGAAGAGGGGTTGGATAGACTTGGGTTGTTTTCGTTGGAGTAGAGAAGACTGAGGGGCGACCTGATCGAGGTGTACAGGATTATGAGGGGCTTGGATAGGGTGGATAGGGAGCAGCTGTTCCCCTCAGTTGAAGGGTCAGTCACAAGGGGGCATAAGTTCAAGGTGAGGGGCAGGAGGTTTAGGGGGGATGTGGGGAAAAACATTTTTACCCAGAGGGTGGTGACGGTCTGGAATGCGCTGCCTGGGAGGGTGGTGGAGGCGGGTTGCCTCACATCCTTTAAAAAGTACCTGGATGAGCACTTGGCACGTCATAACATTCAAGGCTATGGGCCAAGGGCTGGTAAATGGAATTAGGTAAGTAGGTCAGGTGTTTCTCACGTGTCGGTGCAGACTCGATGGGCCAAAGGGCCTCTTCTGCACTGTGATTCTGTGAATTGGATGGCACTTGAGGTAAATAAATTATGGAAACAGGGATAGAGCAGGGGAATGGGACTGACTGGATTGCTCCACATAGAACTGGCATGGACTCAAAGGGCCAAATGGCCTCTTTCTTTGCCATAATGACTCTCTGGGCCAGAATTTAGCTAAAGAGGTAGGTAGCTCGAGTTGGGACATTTGCTGACTCGCTGCTGACAGCTGCTGTTTTGAAATTTATATATAAATCATTTTAAAATTTAACTTGGTGAAGTACCAAGCGAATGCATCACTAGGAAGGAGGACGGGACGTATGAAGCAGGGGTTGGGTGGCTGATATTCCTGCTAATAACTCACTCTTCTGATGCAGGCTCTCCTTTGCTGCCACTAACCTCTCCCCCTGCCCCACCTCGATACTCCCCCCTTAACTAAAACGGTTTGATTCACTCCTCTCTGCCAGCAGATTAATGCAGCACTGCAATAAATCAATTTGTTTCAAAGTGAATTTTCTTCCACAAAGGAGAGCTTAACCCAGCAAAATAAATTCTTCAGTTTCATGTGGCCCCACCCACAAAGATCCGTCTGGCTGGTGTCAAAATCAAGAAACATTCTTGATTGGGCCACTCAGTGATGACATCATCAGAGCACAGCTGGGTGTCCGCATCTGTGGCTTCCCCCCCACCTCCACCCCACACCCCCACCCAGCAAATGCTGCACTCTATCGGGCCAGGTATTGCAGCATTATGACTCAGGAATGACTTGTATCCTGTGCAGAAATGGTAACCTTCAGTGGAGTGCCTCCCTCACCAGTTTGGGTTACAGGTTGGCAATGCCTCTGCTTCCTGTGCACAGGTCTGCCATTTTAAAAATGAGTATCTAAACTTTGCCCCTGTGCCCTCGTGTGCTGAAATTCACTCACCATACTGAGTGATGAAAGCGATGCAGCTGTCGACGATGATGGGGATATCATTTCTGCTGAGTTGTTGATCACACAGAGCATTTCCACGGCTGCCGGCGGCACTGTGAATATCACTGCACCACACGGAATAATCCAGGCGCGTCACTCCATGAAGATACAATGTTCTACAAATACACGGTGGGAGAGTGGGTTACCCCCCAAATATCAAATCCAATATTAATATTGCCCTGAGCTTTTTATTTTCCACAGCTTATCAGCACTTTATCTTTCAGTGAATTTCATTTAAATGTTCCTCACCATTGTGCAATGGGCTAAGCTTCCCAAGCATTCAAGAAAAGCCAGGGTGGTATGGGGGAAAGGAGAAAAGATCTCAGTCAGATAGACGCACGGTTACCCTAAAGTAGATGTCTCAAAGAACAGCTACACATTTGTGCTTCAGTTTTATATTACAAAGGAAATGAAGGTCTAGTTGAGTTGGGCTACTTCCAATCATCTGCTGTCCACTTTACCATAGGATCTGTGGAAATCCTGGGGAAACAACATTTACCCAGACTGCAAGAGATGGTGTCAATTCAGTATCACCCTCTGTCACAACAGTCAAGGTGAATTCATGCCCCATATTACACAGTGTGCCTTATTGGTACCTACAGAAACAAGCAGTGGACATTCTGGAAAGCAGAAAAATCTGGCAAGGTGTACAGTGCACTTGGAGTGCTGTGGAAAATGAAGTTAGCTTAAAAGATGTCAGTGCAAGGCATGTAATATGTGTCAAATAATCATTTGTTAAATTGTTTTTGAGTTTTAAAACTGTTGGTTTGTTGAGTGTAGTGTAGTGTCTTACCTTTCCTTGTCAACCAGTCGTAAAACTTCTTTCTTCTCACCATCTTCATTCATAATGGTGAAAGCTGTTAGCGAAGGAAATGCAACAGAGAAAGTAACAATAAGGTCTCTGTAATATGGAGCAACCTTTAATAAATATGCCCAACAGGTATCAACACATGATCATTCACTCATCCCTCCCTGTTACAAACGCCACACTGGGTACTGGGTATGTTCTGTTCTGAACTATGGATGCCAAAGGAGAATTAAATTCTTCATGCATACAGATTTCTGAAAATAAACCCGTCTCCCCCATCACCCACATCCAGAGATGTGACATATAGGGAAGGACTTTTCCATTATCGGGTGGGCTTGACAGGGGTGCTCAGCAAACCGACGCTGCCCGCGATTGGGGCCGGGCGCAATTTCATGCTGGCAAGCCAATTAAGGCCTGCCCAGTGGGTACGCACTTGAAAATCTCCCTGAGGCACAGAGCTGCAGTTTCCAAAGTAAAATAAAAAGGTTTATAAAATGTTATAAAACATGTCCCCTCATGTGACTCTGTCACATGATCTGGGACTTGTTATTAATGAAATTTTAAATTTTTAATTTTATTTTTATTTGCTGTTGGAAACCTCATCCCGCCCGTGGATGAGGTTTCCCAAAAAATGCAAAGGCCGCTTGGCCTTTTCACCTGCCCACCAACCGTAAGGTTGGACAGGCAGCAAAAATATTCTTTTAAATACCTTTTTTATGGCCTTAATAGGCCTTTTAATCGTCAGTGTGGGCATGCTGCTGACTCCAGCACAAGCCCGCTGGCTGAAATATCGCGCAAGTGTGTGATGACCTTGAGACGCTTGCCTGATGTCATCGAGTGTTATTTACGCTCGGTCAGGTCAGCCGCCCACCCACTGAGCTAAGAACTCGCCCCATAGAAACTGAAGGAGCCACAAAAGTCTGGATTTTCAGAGCCTTTGGGGAGCTGAACAATACGCCCGGGTTCACTTACTGCCATAAAGTGGGGCAGACATACAGTCGATCGTCTAGTTTCCCACCTTCATCTCTCTCAAGAGGGGCAGTTGATGCAGGGTGACCCATATTCATTCAGAGGTGAAGTGAAAGATTCTCCTGCACGGGGATCGGTGGTCAGTATTTCAGGAATGATCAGTGTTCTTTTGCAAATATCTGAGCCCCTGTTTGGCGGAAGTGATTTGTTGTTCACCCTTTGAGAGTGATATACAGTGTATACAGTGTATAATCTGATGGAGAGTAATAGCATTCACAATATTTTGAAAAGACTTCAATAATAATATAGGCCAGGATTTTTAGGACAGTAAAAGCAAAATATATATTTTTCTTTTCCCACCTATTTCTATTATTATTTTTAAATGTATTTCCATCCATTGTTTTATCTCCACCTTTTAGCCTATTTCGATCCCTTCTCCCCACCCCACTAGGGCTATCTGTCACTTGCTCGTCCTGCTTTCTACCCTTAATGTCACCATTAGCACATCCTTTAGTTAATATCACCACCGTCAACACCTCTTTGTCCTTTTGTCTGTGACATCTTTGGCAATCTCTCCTTTGCCTCCACCTATCACTGGCTCTCTATCCAGCTCCACCTGGCCCAACCCCCTCAACCAGCTTATATTTCACCTAATTTCTTATTCTTCTTTAGTTCTGATGAAGAGTCATACGGACTCGAAACGTTAGCTGTGTTCCTCTCGGCAGATGCTGTCAGGCCTGCGGAGTTTTTCCAGCAATTTTTGTTTTTGTTTTTAGGACAGAGTCAGTGGGGACCCAGCCCGCAGCCATTTAATGCTCCAGCGAGTGTTAATTGACTGGAGAAGGGACTTCTGCTCCTTCCTGGTGAGGAGGTCCCGCCTCAGAGAGCCGCTGGCCAACACGCTAGTCCCTGCAGCACCAGCAGCTGCAGTGGCCGGGACAGGGACTGCAGTCAGTCCCCAGAGCTCAAGTCCCAGGGTTCCAGGAACAGGTAAGTTTTGGGGGTCTTAGGATGAGGCGGGTAGGCGAGGCCTGGGGTGGGCAGGGGTGGTGGTCAGGGGGAATTGGGGTGTTAGCAGAGAGGCCTGGGGTGGGCAGGGGCGGTGGTCAGGGGGAATTGGGGTGTTAGCAGAGAGGCCGGGGGTTGGGGGGGTGGGCGAGGGAGGTCCTGCGGTTACCAGACCTTAAGGTAGGTGGGGGTGGGGGGGCGGGAGGAGGAGCCCAATGTTAAAAGGCAGCAGCTGATGGAGGGACCCCCTCCCTTCCCCTCCAACTTCCCACCTGAGGCCTGAAGCTAGTTTATTTTTGGGCTTCCCCCATATCCCGGACCTCATCCCACCAGCCTGAAAATTGAGGCTGGGTGGGAAACAGCCCAAAGTGGTCAATAATTGGCCACTTAGGGCCTCAACTGGGAAGCGTGGGTGGGCTGGCCTAGGCCTTGCTTGCCCCAGCATGAAATTGGGGAGAGGTCAAGGCAGAGAGGAACCCAGCGGGAAGCCCATCCAAGGAATTTTAAGCTCACCCTCCACCCCCCTGCCTACAAACCCACCGGGTGCCGGAGCATAAGATTCTGTTTGTAGACTATTAACATGACTGAACTCTATCTTTGCAAAGGTTTTGTGATAATCGGTAAACTGAAAAATCCTTGAATTTATTATTCTAGAACAAACACAAGACATACTCCCAATTCAGATACTGAAGTCTTGGTGTTAATGGCACTCACTGAGTTCCTGGAGTCTCTTTAGGTGAACGCTCTCCTCCACCAATCCCCCCTCTTCACAGCAAAATATCAGGTTGGATTTTTTAAGTATGAACCAGCCCTCCTGCCATTGCTCAGGATTCCGCATGGATTTATAACATAGTTTTCCAATTCGATCAAACTGGCGATTCGACAAGCTGTGCAGGCTGGCACCCGTGAAGCCCTAAATTCGAGGAGACACAGTCACTTTAGACAACTACTTCCTTAACCACAGTAAATTTTTGTGGAAATTTTGCGGACCTTTAACAAAGGGAAATAAAGTGATTGTATTCACCTGGTGCCAAACAATGGCATCACACAATAACATTCTTTGATTGCCTTGTGATGCAAAACTTAAATTCTGACAAAAAAAATAAAATGTGTTGGAAATATTACATAGATAAGTCAACATTTGTAAAGACAAATTGTAGATTTGATTGGATTTCTTATTGGATTTATAAAAATCACTCAATCTTGTGAACAATATTTTTGGTAGGTACCTCTTGAGAATTGGAAAAGGAAGGTTGTAAGGTACCTTTGCGATGGAGCTTGTCCACATCTGCAGGATTTCAGGGTTGTCTGTACCAAACTGGAAGAACTTTTCTGAAGATAGGAAAATTTCAAATGTGTATCGAAACCTAAGGCAGGTAGAAAAGAAAACTAACTGAGCAGAACCACCAGGGCCAACTTATCAAGCCATTAAAAGCAGAACCATGACCTGGTGAAGACACTCATTAATGTATTACACTCTGTGGTATAAATAACTAAGAGCTGGAAATTATGCTGAGATAATGTCTTGTGAAAACTTCCATGTTTGACAAAGTCTCTTATTTTGGAACTGTAGTCAGACTCGCTCATTTCTTTCAATGGTTAACAACTTCTGCTCATGGACATCGATAAAGTTGGATGTTCATGGAATCTCTATATTTTTTATATATCAAAGCACTTTTCTTTTGAAAGCAAGTGCCTTGGATCATTTCACAGAACATAGAAATATGTCATATAGATGTTATTCCAAGCTGGGCATTTCACAGCAATTTGACCACTGAAACTCATTGCTGGTTGAACTGGTACTTGTCAATGTTCACTGGGATACAAAGTAAATAATGGCAAAGTTATTCATTAATTCATAACAAGCCCCTGAACCCGATGTTCTGTTCAATAGGATAGCAGGACTAGCTGTGAATCAAGACAGGCGCAGCTACATTTTGGATGTTTGCACAGAGCAGGATGTGGGAGGACAGCAGGAGTGCGCTGGAATAGCGGAGTCTAGAAAGTAAAGAAAGCACAAACAAGGAACAAATGAGCTGAGAGAAGGACAAAGTTGGGCAAGGTGAACATAAGTGGTCTTAGTGATGGCAGGAATATGAGGTCACAACATTCAAGAAGTTAAATAACTCCACTGGATTCACTCTTCATTCCCTCCTCTGCACCACATGTGCAATGTGGCAGCAGTGTATCCTGCAGCAGGATGAATTGTAGCTTCTCATTAAACTTTGTTTTATTCTTTCTATGCATGCATGGCTGACAAGTCCAGCATTTGTTGCCCATGCCTAATTGCCCTTGAGAAGGCGGTGGTGAGCCATCTTCTTGATTTGCTGCAGTCCATCTGGTGTCGGGGCACCCTCAGTGCTGTTAGGAAGGGAGATCTAGGATTTTGACCCAGTGACAGTGAAGGAACGGCGATATATTTCCAAATCAGGATGGTGAGTGGCTTGGGGGGGAACTTGGTGGTGTTCCCATGTGTCTGAGGTTCTGCTCCTTCTAGGTGGTAGAGGTTGCAGGTTTGCAAGGTGCTGTCAAAGCAGCCTTGGTGAGTTCCTGCAGTGCATCTTACAGATGGTACACACTGCTACCTCTGTGTGGTGGTGGAGGAGGGAGTAAATGTTTAAGATGGCAGATGGGGCTGATCAAGCGGCCAGCTTTGTCCTGGATGGAGTTGAGCTTCTTGCGTGTTGCTGGAGCCAGCAGATGGCCATTGCCTGGCACTTGTGTGCTAATTACTTACCACTTATCAGCCCAAGACTGATTGTTGTTCAGGTCTTGCTGCATATGATCGCAGACTGTTTCAGTATCTGAGGAGTTGCAAATGGTACTGAACACTGTGCAATCATCGGCGAACATCCTGATTTTTGACCATATGATGAAGGGAAGGTAATTGATGAGCAGCTGAAAATGGTTGGGCCTGGGACACTACCCTGAGGTACTCCTGCAGTGATCCTGGGGCTGAGATGATTAGCTTCCAACAACCACAACCATTTCTCTTTATGCTCAGTATGACACCAACCAGTGGAGAGTTTTCCCTTTGATTCCCATTGGCTTCAATTTTGCTCGAGCTTCTCAATGCTGCACTTGGTCAAATGCTACCTTGATGCTGAGGGCAGTCACTCTCACCCCACATATTGAGTTCAGCTCTTTTGTCCAGTTGGGACCAGGGTTGTAATGAGGTCAGGAGCTGAGTGATGCTGGCGGAACCCAATCTGAGCATCAGTGAGCGGGTTATTGCTGTGTAAGTGCCGCTTGATAGCACCTTCAACAACATCTTCCATCACTTTGCTGATGATCGAGAACAGACTGATGGGGCAGGAATTGGCTGGATTGGGTTTGTCCTGCTTTTTGCGGACAGGACATACCTGGGCAATTTTTGACATTGTCAAGTAGATGCCAGGGTTGTAGCTGTGCTGGAACAGCTTGGCCAGGGGAGTGGCTAGTTCTGGAGCACAAGTCTTCAGTACTATTGCCGGAATATTGTCAAAGCCCGTAGACTTTGCAGTATCCAGTGCCTCAGGCTGATTCTTGATATCACATAGAGTGAATAGAATTGGATGAAGACTGGCACCTGTGATTCTGGGGACCTCTGGAAGAGGCCGAGATGGATCACCCACTTGGCACTTCTGGCTGAAGATGTTTGAAAATGTTTTGCACTGATGTGCTGGGCTCCCCCATCATTGATCATGGGGAAATTTGCAGAGCCTCCTCCTCCTGTTAGTTGTTTAATTGTCCACCACCATTCATGACTGGATGTGGCAGGTCTGCAGAATTTTAATTTAATCCATTGGTTGTGGGATCACTTAGCTCTGTCTGTTGTCAACTGCTTCTGCTGTTTAGCATGCGAGCAGTTCCATGTTGTGGCTTTACCAGACTGGCATCTCACTTTTAGGTATGCCTGGTGCTGCTCCTGGCATGCCCTCTTCATTGAGCCAGGTTGATCCCCTGACAATGGTAGAGTGAAGGGTATACCAAGCCAAGAGCTTAACTGCTGCATCAACTCCTGGCCCTGCAACTTCTGCCAGGAAGTAGGATGAAAGAAACAAGATTCTGAGGACAGTATCAGTCCCAAGTTCTCTTCTGGGTTCTCACCACCCATTGGCGATATCCTTTCATAGAGTTATGGGTTTTACTGTGAGCTTCAGGAACCTAACGTCAGAATGAAATGGGGTCTGGAATCCTCATTGGTCGGCAGTGGGAATGGTTCAGCAATTTTCACTGAGGTGACCTTCTAATAGGCCGCTTCCAGGCTCAACATCCAATTAAGGATGGCAGGCGAGCTCCCAATGCTGCCACCTAAACAGAGGGTAGTCCCACCAGGAGAAGTGCGTACTGCAAATGCAGGTCAGGGACTGCTGCAACATGGAGGTGGCACTGAGGGGGGTAAGTGAAAAAAAAAGTTCTGAAGGACCCAGGATTAGAGGTCCCTTGGAAGGGGAAAGCCCTCCGAGGGGGGAAAGTTTGGATCCTGAGAATGACGTTTCCTTCATGCGGCCCTATCAAATGGGCTATGGAGCCTCTGGGAGGTCACCTTCATTCAGCTAGCTGTCTCCCCACCCAGTAAGGGGGTAGGGTAGTGGGGGAGTTGCTCTGTCACTGGCAAAATCCCAATGCCCTGAAGAATTCACTCTAATTGGGTCCTTAAGTATATAAATTGGCTGCCTGCCTTTGTGGTGAATGCAGCTGACTCAGGTCCCAGGTTGTTGGGCAACTTCCTTGGTGCTGGGAATGTGTCAGGGAGCTGTCTGCTCCCCCCTATTTTGTCACCCCTTCTTACCTCTGTTTCTGCCACAATGGGACCAGTACAATTGGAGTCACAGTGTCGTTATGGCAAATAAAGAGGCCATTCAGCCCACCAAGTCCATACTGGCTCCCTGTGGAGCAATCCAGTCAGTCGCATTCCCCCATTCCACCCCTATAGCCCTACAAATTTATTTTCTTCAAATGTCCATTTCCTCTTGAAATCATTGACCTTCTCGGCTTTCCTTGTGAGTTCCAGGTTTCATCACCACTGGATCAAAGACCTAGAATTCCCTACCTAGCATCATCATGGGATTAACAAATCATAAGGAATACAATTGTTCAAGAAACCGTACTATTGCCTTATGAGGGCAACAGGCGAATGGGGAATAAATGCACCCTTTTTGCCAGATCATTCACAACCTGAGAAGAAATATATTTTCAAAAAGTCCACTCTGTACACAGAGTGCTGGATACACTCAAAGTTAAGTGCTTGGCAGATCTGAAGAGGTTAGGAACTAAATTGGACGACTGACACCAACATTTTATAAAAAAACAAGCAACTGGGCCAAAAGGACTGCAACCTTTAAAATAATAATTCACAGCAAGAGAATACTGTTGATGTCTGTGTACTCTCCAGCTTTAGAGAGTCTACATGCTCTCTGACGTTACAAAGGGCTTGGACTAATTCCCAGTACCTGTCTATAGGGCCAGGGTTGGTCATCGACTGTGGTCTGGTTACTCCGATACAAACAATATCACTCATTTCAATTTTGCCAGTTGGTTCAGGACTCTTGTCTGTTTCATAGAAAAGAAGGGACCTGTCCAAAAAGCACCACTGTTTGTGGAATTCTGTGAGAAAACACATTGCAAACAACATGGTCAATTTGAAATTAAACATTTGCAGCATAAGTGCATTTTTGTTCAAGAAATAACATTTGTTCCCATAAATGGTTGGGAAACTTGTCATGCCTGTCAGTTAAACACCAGTTTCTCAGCTCTGGGACCTGAGTTCGAACCCTAGCCACATTGAGGAGTGTGGGTATACTCTGTCTGTAATTGTAAGAATCCAATGTCAAATGAGTTTGACCAATCTTAACTCAGCTTGTAGTGTGTTTGGGTCTAGAGTTTTCAGTCCCTTATTTTTAAGCAATTGCAGATCTTGCTGGCGTGTGTGGTTATAGTAAGACTGCTCAACCAACGACATAGGTAGGACTAGCAAAGAAGTTCAGCGAAGGGAGTATGAGCAGATAGGGTCTAAATTAAAAAGCAGAACCTCAAAGGTAATAATCTCAAAGATTTGTGTGGGAGAAATTGGCTTCAAGTTTTGGGGCACTGGCACCAGTACCAGGAAAGTGGGAGCTGTACTGTTAGGACAGTCTTCACCTGAACTGTGCTGGGACCTGTGTTCTGGCAAGTCATTGGAATATAGAAGCATAGGAGCAGGAGGAGACCATTTGGCCCTTAGAGCCTGCTCTGCCATTCAATAAGATCATGGCTGATCTAGTTGTAATCTCAATTCTACTTTCCCCTATGTCCTCCATAACCCTTGACTTCCTTGTCTATCAAAAACCTGTCTCTCTCAGCCTTGAATAAGTTCAATGAGTCAGCCTCCACTACTCTCTGGCGAAGAGAGAGTTCCAATACGAACAACCCTCTGAGGGGAAAAAAATTCTCCTCATTTCTGTCTTAAAAGGGAGACATCTTATTCTTAAACCATGTCCCCCAGCTCCAGTCTCTCCCATATGTGGAAACATCCTCCCGGTATTCACTCCATCAAATCCCCTTAGGATCTTATGTTTCAATAAGATCATCTCTCATTCTTCTAAACTCCATTGGGTACAGGCCAAACCTGTCCAACCTTTCCTCATAGGATAAACCCTTCATCCCAGGAATGAGTCGCATGAACCTTCTCTGACCTGCTTCAAAGGCAATTATATATTTTTTTCAAATAAGGAGACCAAAACTGTACACAGTTCTCTAGATGTGGTCACACCAACACTCTGTCCAGCTGCAGTAAAACTTCTCTACTTTTATATTCCATTCCCCTTGCAATAAACAGCAACATTCCATTTGTCTTCCTAATCACTTGCTGTACCTGCATACTAACTTTATGTAATTCATGTATCAGGATACCCAGATCCTTCTGTACCTCAGAGTTCTGCAATCTCTCTCCATTTAAATAATATGTTGCTTTCTTATTCTTCCTGCCAAAGTGAACAAGTTCACATTTTCCCACATTATACTCCATCTGTCAAATTTCTGCCCACTCATATAACCTATTTATATCCCTTTGCAGACTCTCTACCTTCTCTTGACAAATTACTTTCCTACCTATCTTTGTGCCATTGGCAAATATAGCCACCATACATTTGGTCCCTTCACCCAAGTCATTGATATAGGTTGTAAATAATTGAGGCCCTGGCACTGATCCCTGCGTCACTCCGTTAGCTATAGTTTGCCAACCCAAAAAAGACCCTTTTATCCCGACTCTCTGCTTCCTGTTAGCTAGCCAATCCTTTATCCATGCTCATATGTTCATATGTTCATATGCTCACGAGGAGCATTCGCAATAAAGTGGATGAATTAACCGCGCATATAGATGTAAACAGGTATGATATAGTCGGGATTACAGAGACATGGCTGCAGGGTGACCAGGGACGGGAACTGAACATCCAGGGGTATTCAGTATTTAAGAAGGACAGACAAAAAGGAAAAGGCGGTGGAGTTGCATTGCTGGTTAAAGAGGAAATTAACGCAATAGTGAGGAAAGATATTAGCTCTGACGATGTGGACTCTGTATGGGTAGAGCTGAGAAACACTAAGGGGCAAAAAACATTCGTGGGGGTTGTATATAGACCCCCAAACTGCAGTAGTGATGTTGGGAATGGCATTAAACAGGAAATTAGAGACTCATGCAATAAAGGAACATCTGTAATTATGGGTGACTTTAATATGCATATAGATTGGGCAAATCAAATTAGTAACTATACCGTAGAGGAGGAATTCCTGGAGTGTATACGGGATGGTTTTCTGGACCAATATGTTGAGGAACAAACTAGAGAACAGGCTATCCTAGACTGGGTATTGTGTAATGAGAAAGGAATAATTGGCAATCTAGTTGTGTGAGGCCCCTTGGGGATGAGCGACCATAATATGATAGAATTCTTCATCAAGATGGGGAGTGACGTAGTTGACTCTGAGACTAGGGTCCTGAATGTTAATAAAGGAAACTATGATGGTATGAGGCGTGAGTTGCCTATGATGGACTGGGAAACGTTACTTAAAGGGATGACGGTGGATAGGCAATGGCAAACATTCAAAGAGCGCATGGGTGAACTGCAACAATTGTTTATTCCTGTCTGGCGCAAAAGTAAAACAGGAAAGGTGGCCAAACCATGGCTTACTAGGGAACTTAGAGATAGGATTAGGTGCAAGGAAGAGGCATGCAAATTAGCCAGAAAAAACAACAGACCTGAGGATCGGGAGCAGTTTAGAATTTAGCAAAGGAGGACCAAGGGATTGATTAAGAAGGGGAAAATTGAGTACAAGAGTAAGCTTGTGGGGAACATAAAAATGGACTGTAAAAGTTTCTATAGGTATGTGAAGAGATAAAGATTGGTGAAGACAAACATAGGTCCCTTACAGTCAGAAACAGGGGAATTTATAATGGAGAACAAAGAAATGGCTGACCAACTAAATATATACTTTGGTTCTGTTTTCACAAAGGAGGACACTAATAACATACCAGAAATGTTGGGGAACACAGGGTTTAGTGAGAGGGAGGAACTGAAGGAAATCAGTATTAGTAGGGAAATGGTGTTGGGGAAATTGATGGGATTGAAGGCCGATAAATCCCCAGAGCCTGATAATCTACATCCCAGAGTACTTATGGAAGTGGCCCAAGAAATGGCGGATGCATTGGTGGTCATCTTCCAAGATTCTGTAGATTCTGGAACAGTTCCTACAGATTGGAGGGAAGCTAATGTAACCCCACTGTTTAAAAATAGAGGTAGAGAGAAAACAGGGAATTATAGACCAGTCAGCCTGACGGCGATAGTGGGGAAAATTCTAGAGTCCATTATCACAGAATCACACAGTGCAGAAGAGGCCCTTCGGCCCATCGAGTCTGAACTGACACGTGAGAAACACCTGACCCCATTTACCAGCACTTGGCCCACAGCCTTGAATGTTATGATGTGCCAAGTGCTCATCCAGGTACTTTTTAAAGGATGTGAGGCAACCCGCCTCCACCACCCTCCCAGGCAGTGCATTCCACACCGTCACCACCCTCTGGGTAAGAAAGTTTTTCCTCACATTCCCCCTAAACATCCTGCCCCTCACCTTGAACTTATGTCCCCTCGTGACTGACCCTTCAACTAAGGGGAACAGCTGCTCCCTATCCACCCTGTCCATGCCCCTCATAATCTTGTACACCTCTATCAGGTCGCACCTCAGTCTTCTCTGCTCCAACAAAAACAACCCAAGTCTATCCAACCTCTCCTCATAACTTAAATGTTTAATCCCAGGCAACATCCTGGTGAATCTCCTCTGCACCCCATCCAGTGCAATCACATCCTTCCTATAATGTGGCGACCAGAACTGCACACAGTACTCCAGCTGTGGCCTCACCAAGGTTCTATACAACTTCAACATGACCTCCCTACTTTTGTAATCAATGCCTCGATTGATAAAGGCAAGTGTCCCATATGCCTTTTTCACCGCCCCACTAACATGCCCCTCTGCCTTCAGAGATCTATGGACACACATGCCAAGGTCCCTTTGTTCCTCTGAACTTCCAAGTGTCATGCCATTCATTGAATACTTCCTTGTCAAATTACTCCTTCCAAAGTGTATCACCTCACACTTTTCAGGGTTAAATTCCATCTGCCACTTATCTGCCCATTTGACCATTCCATCTATTTCTTCCTGTAGCCCAAGACACTCAACCTCACTGTTAACCATCCGTCCAATCTTTGTGTCATCTGCAAACTTACTAATCCTACCCCTCACATAGTCATCTATGTTGTTTATATAAATGACGAATAATAGGGGACCTAGCACAGATCCCTGTGGTACGCCACTGGACACTGGCTTCCAGTCACTAAAGCATCATTCTGTCATCACCCTCTGTCTCCTACAACTAAGCCAATTTTGAATCCACCTTATCAAATTTTACCCTGTATCCCATGTGCATTTGCCTTTTTTATAAGTCTCCCATGTGGGACCTTGTCAAAGGCTTTGCTGAAATGCATATAAACTACATCAACTGCACTACCCTCATCTACACACCTGGTCACCCCCTCAAAACATTCAATCAAATTTGTTAGGCATGACCTCCCTCTGACAAAGCCATGCTGACTATCACTGATTAAACCTTGCCTCTCCAAGTGGAGATAGATTCACTCCTTCAGAATTTTCTCCAATAGTTTCCCTATCACTGACATGGGACTCCCTGGCCTGTAGTTCCCTGGCTTATCTCTCCAACACTTCTTAAATAGCGGAACCACAATTAGCTGTTCTCTAGTCCTCTGTCACCTCCCCCGTGGCCAGAGAAAAATTAATATTTTTGGGTCAGACCTGCGATCTCCTCCCTTGCCTCCCTCGGCAGTCTGGGACACAAATCATCCGGACTTGGAGATTTGTCCACTTTTAAGCCTGCCAACACCTCCAATACCTTGTCACTCCCTCTATCGATTTCCTCAAGAACCCCACAGTCTCTCTCCCCGAGTTCCATACCTTCATCCTCATTCTCTTGGCTGAAGACTGATGTGAAGTATTCGTTCAACACTCTACCGATGTCCTCTGGCTCCACCCATAGATTGCCACCTTGCTCCCTAATGGGCCCTACCCTTTCCCTGGTTATCCTCTTCCCATTGATATGCTTATAGAATACCTTGGGATTTTCCCTACTTTTACCAGCCAGAGCTTTCTCATATCCCCTCTTTGTTCTCCTAATTGCTTTCTTAAACTCCACTCTGCACTGTCTGTACTCCACTAATGCCTCTGCTGATTTTCTCCCCTTGTACCTGCTAAAAGCCTCTCTTTTCCTTCTCATCGTATCCTGGATATCTCTGGTCATCCATGGTTCTCTGGGCGAGTTATTCCTTCCTATCACCTTAGAGGGAACATGTTGAGTCTGTATCCTCCCCATTTCCTTTCTGAACACCCCCCACTGCTCCTCTGTAGATTTCCCCACAAGTAATTGTTCCCAGTCTACCTTGGCCAGATCCTGCCTTATTTTATTAACATCTGCTCTCCCCCAATCCAAAACATTTTTTTGCAACTTGTCTATTTCTTTGTCCATAACAAGCTTAAACTGTACCATGTTGTGGTCGCTATCACTAAAATGCTCCCCCACCACCACCTCAGCCACTTGTCTGGCTTCATTCCCCAGAATTAGGTCCAGCAATGCACCGTCCCTTGTTAGACCCTCTACATATTGACCTAAAAAGTTCTCCTGTGCACATTTTAAGAAATCCACTCCATCCAAGTCCTTAACACTATGTCTATCCCAATTAATGTTGGAAAAGTTGAAATCACCGAATATAATTACCCTATTGTTATTGTTTTTACACACTTCTGTGGATTGTGCACATATTTGCTCCTCAATTTCCCGCTGACTATCTGGGGGTCTATAATAAGCACCTAACAATGTGGCTGCCTCTTTTTTATTCCTAAACTCTATCCACAAAGCTTCATTCGATGCCCCCTCCAAGATATCATCTCTCCTTACTGCAGTAACTGACTCCTTAACTAATAATGCAACGCCTCCTCCTCTTTTACCCCCTCCCCTGTCTTGCCTGAAGATTCTATATCCCGGAATGTTGAGCTGCCAATCCTGCCCTTCCCTCAACCACGTCTCAGTGATGGCTACTATATCACAATTCCACATGTCAATTTATAACATTATAGAATTCCACTTGTCAAATTATAAAAGATTTAATAGCTGAACACGTGGAAAACAGAATCGGACAGAGTCAGCATGGATTTATGAAAGGGAAATCGTGCCTGACAAATCTTCTGGAATTTTTCGATGATATAGCTAGTAGAGTTGATGAGGGGGAGCCAGTGGATGTGGTTTATTTGGACTTTCAGAAGGCTTTCGACAAAATCCCACATAAGAGATTAATGTGTAAAATTAAGGTGCATGGGATTGGGGGTAGTGTATTGAGATGGATAGAAAACTGGTTGGCAGACAGGAAACAAAGAGTAGGAATAAACGGGTCTTTTTCCGAAAGGCAGGCAGTGACTAATGGGGTACCGCAGGGATCGGTGCTGGGACCCCAGTTATTCACAATATATACTAATGATTTAGATGAGGGAACTAAATATAATATCCCCAAATTTGCAGATGAGGCAAAGCTGGGTGGGAGGGTGAGCTGTGAAGATAATGCAGAGATGCTTCAGTGTGATTTGGACAAGCTGAGTGAGTGGGCAAATGCATGGCAGATGCAGTATAATGTGGATAAATGTGAGGTTATCCACTTTGGTAGCAAAAACAGGAAGGCAGATTATTATCTGAATGGCTATAAATTGAGAGAGAGGAAGGTGCAACGAGACCTGGGTGTTCTTGTACACCAGTCGCTGAAGGTAAGCATGCAGATGCAGCAGGCGGTAAAGAAGGCAAATGGTATGTTGGCCTTCATAGCCAGAGGATTCGAGTACAAGAACAGAAATGTCTTGCTGCAACTGTACAGGGCCTTGGTGAGACCACACCTGGAATATTGTGTGCAGTTTTGGTCTCCTTATCTGAGGAAAGATGTTCTTGCTATAGAGGGAGTGCAGCGAAGGTTTGCCAGACTGATTCCTGGGATGGCGGGACTGACATATGAGGAGAGATTGAGTCGATTAGGATTATATTCGCTGGAGTTCTGAAGAATGAGGGGGGATCTCATAGAAACCTATAAAATTCTAACAGGACTAGACAGGGTAGATGCAGGAAGGATGTTCCCGATGGTGGGGGAGTCCAGAACCAGGGGTCACAGTCTGAGGATATGGGGTAGACCATTTAGGACTGAGATGAGGAGAAATTTCTTCACCCAGAGAGTGGTGAGCCTGTGGAATTCACAGAAAGTAGTTGAGACCAAAACATTGTATGTTTTCAAGAAGGAGTTAGATATAGCTCTTGGGGCGAAAGGGATCAAAGGATATGGGGAGAAAGCGGGAGCAGGCTATTGAGTTGGATGATCAGCCATGATCATAATGAATGGTGGAGCAGGTTCGAAGGGCCGAATGGCCTATTCCTGCTACTAGTTTCTATGGATCGAAGTTTGAGCAAAAATGTAAAGACCGCCTGGCCGATTGGCCCGTCTGCCGACCGTAAAAGTGGACGGGCCATGAAAAATTGCTTTCAAATGCCTCCTTAATGGGCTTAATTTCCTGCTTAATTGTTGCCGGGCACGATTCTGACCATGGTGCACACTCACTGAGTGAGATATCGCTCAAGTGCACAATGACGTCGTGATGCTCACCCGATGCCATCTCGAGGTATTTCGTGGCCAGATGGATCGGGATGTAAAATTATGGCCCTGGTTAATGAACAGGAAACAGAGAGTATGAATAAATGGGTTATTTTCAGGTTGGCAGGCTGTGACTAGTGAGTACCTCGAGGATCAGTGCTTGGGCACAAGCTTTTCACAATCTATATCAATGATGTGGGGATTAAATGTAATATTTCTAAATTTGTAGATGACACCAAACTAGGTAGAAGTATGAGTTGTGAGGAGGATGCAACGACACTTCAAGGGATATGGAGAGGCTAGGCAAGTAGACCAAAATTTGGCAGATGAAATTTTATGTCGAGAAATATAAGATTATCCACTCTGATTGGAAAAACAGAAAATTAATATGCAGATACAATAAGCAATTAAGAAAGCAAATGGTATATTGGCCTTCATAATATGAGAATCTGAGTGTAGGAGTAAGATGCCTTACTTCAATTACCATGGAGCCTTGGTGAGACTGTACCTGGAATATTGTGTGCAGCGTTGGTCTCCTTATCTAAGGAAAGATATACTTGCCATAGAATGAGTGCAGCGAAGGTTCACCAGGCTGATTCCTGGGATGGAAGGAATATCCTATGGGAAACGATAAAGTAGTCTGGGCCTTTATTCTCTGGAGTTTGGAAGAATGGGAATGGCCTCATTGAAACTTACAAAACTCTTAGAGAGCTCAATAGGGTGGATGAATGAAAGATGGTTTCCTTGGCTTTGGGTAGGGTGGTGGTCTAGAACCAGGGGGCACAGTCTCAAAATAAAGGGCAGGCCATTTAGGACTGAGATGAGGAGGAATTTCTTCACTTAGAGGGTGGTGAATCTTTGGAATTCTCTACTCCAGAGGGCTGTAGAGGCTCAGCCATGGAGTATGTTCAAGACTGAGATCAATAGATTTCTACATATTAAAAACATCAAGGGATACAGGGATAGTGAAGGAAAATGTTGTTGAATCACAGAATCACACAGTGCAGAAGAGGCCCTTCGGCCCATTGAGTCTGCACCGACATGTGAGAAACACCTGATCCCATTTACCAGCACTTGGCCCACAGCCTTGAATGTTATGATGTGCCAAGTGCTCATCCAGGTACTTTTTAAAGGATGTGAGGCAACCCGCCTCCACCACCCTCCCAGGCAGTGCATTCCACACCGTCACCACCCTCTGGGTAAAAAAGCTTTTCCTCACATCCCCCCTAAACCTCCTGCCCCTCACCTTGAACTTATGTCCCCTTGTGACTGACCCTTCAACTAAGGGGAACAGCTGCTCCCTATCCACCCTGTCCATGCCCCTCATAATCTTGTACACCTCTATCAGGTCGCCCCTCAGTCTTCTCTGCTCCAACAAAAACAACCCAAGTCTATCCAACCTCTCCTCATAACTTAAATGTTTAATCCCAGGCAACATCCTGGTGAATCTCCTCTGCACCCCCTCCAGTGCAATTACATCCTTCCTATAATGTGGCGACCAGAACTGCACACAGTACTCCAGCTGTGGCCTCACCAAGGTTCTATACAACTCCAACATGACCTCCCTACTTTTGTAATCAATGCTTTGATTGATAAAGGCAAGTGTCCTGTATGCCTTTTTCACCACCCCACTAACATGCCCCTCCACCTTCAGAGACCTATTGACACACACGCTAAGGTCCCTTTGTTCCTCAGAACTTCCAAGTGTCATGCCGTTCGTTGAATACTTCCTTGTCAAATTACTCCTTCCAAAGTGTATCGCCTCACGCTTTTCAGGGTTAAATTCCATCTGCCACTTATCTGCCCATTTGACCATCCCATTTATATCTTCCTGTAGCCCAAGACACTCAACCTCACTGTTAACCACCCAGCCAATCTTTGTGTCATCCGCAAATTTACTAATCCTACCCCCCACATAGTCATCTATGTCGTTTATATAAATGACGAATAATAGGGGACCTAGCACAAATCCTTGTGGTACGTCACTGGACACTGGCTTCCAGTCACTAAAGCATCCTTCTGTCATCACCCTCTGTCTCCTACAACTAAGCCAATTTTGAATCCACCTTATCAAATTACCCTGTATCCCATGTGCATTTGCCTTCTTTATAAGGTCCCACATGGGGCCTTGTCAAAGGCTTTGCTGAAATCCATATAAACTACATCAACTGCACTACCCTCATCTACACACCTGGTCACGCCCTCAAAAAATTCAATCAAAATTTGTTAGGCATGAGCTCCCTCTGACAAAGCCATGCTGACTATCACTGATCAAACCTTGCCTCTCCAAGTGGAGATAGATTCTCTCCTTTAGAATTTTCTCCAATAGTTTCCCTACCACTGACATGAGACTCACTGGCCTGTAGTTCCCTGGCTCTACAACACTTTTTAATAGCGGAACCACATTAGCTGTTCTCCAGTCCTCTGGCATCTCCCCTGTGGCCAGACAGGAATTAAAAATTTGGGTCAGAGCCCCTGCGATCTCCTCCCTTGCCTCCCTCAGCAGTCTGGGACACAAATCATCTGGACCTGGAGATTTGTCCTTTTTTAAGCCTGCCAACACCTCCAATACCTTGTCACTCCCTATATCAATTTGCTTAAGAACCTCGGAGTCTCTCTCCCCGAGTTCGATACCTTCATCCTCATTCTCTTGGGTGAAGACGGACGTGAAGTATTTGTTCAACACTCTACCGATGTCTTCTGGCTCCACCCATAGATTGCCCCCTTGCTCCCTTATGGGCCCTACTCTTTCCCTGGTTATCCTCTTCCCATTAAAGTACTTATAAAATATCTTGGTATTTTCCCTACTTTTACCAGCCAAACCGTTCTCATATCCCCTCTTTGCTCTCCTAATTGCTTTCTTAAGCTCCACCTTGCACTTTCTGTACTCCACTAATGCCTCCGCTGATTTGCTTCCCTTGTACCTGCTAAAAGCCTCTCTTTTCCTTCTCATCATAACCTGAATAACTCTGGTCATCCATGGTTCTCTGAGCTTGTTACTCCTTCCTATCACCCTAGAGGGAACATGTTGAGTCTGTACCCTCCCCATTTCCTTTTTGAACACCCCCCACTGCTTCTCTATAGATTTCCCCACAAATAGCTGCTCCCAGTCTACCTTGGCCAGATCCTGTCTTATTTTACTAAAATCCACTCTCCCCCAATCCAAAACATTTTTCTGCAACTTGTCTATTTCTTTGTCCATAACAAGCTTAATTTGTACAATGTTATGGTCGCTATCACTAAAATGCTCCCCCACCACCACCTCAGCCACCTGTCTGGTTTCATTCCCCAGAACTAGGTCAAAGCAGATCAACCATGGTCTTATTGAATGGTGGAGCAGGCTCAAGGGGCCGTATGGTCTACTCCTGTTCCTAATTCTTATGTTCCTATGTTCTTATGTAATTTGTGAAGAGGATATCGGAGTCTGCAAAGGAATATAGGTAGGTTACATGAGCGGGATAGAAAATGGCAGATGGTCAATGGGTATTTTTCGGGCTGGAGGAAGGTTTGTAGTGGTGTTCCCCAGGGGTCGGTATTGGGACCCTTGCTTTTCCTGAAATATATTAATGATCTAGATCTTGGTGTTCAGGGGACAATTCCAAAATTTGCAAATGATATGAAGCTCGGGAGTAAAAACAAAAAGCTACTGCGGATGCTGGAAATCCAAAACAAAAACAGAATTACCTGGAAAAACTCAGCAGGTCTGGCAGCATCGGTGGAGAAGAAAACAGTTGACGTTTCGAGTCCTCATGACCCTTCGGCAGAACTGAAGTATAGTTAGGTGAGAGGTGAAATAGGAAACAAAAACAGAATTACCTGGAAAAACTCAGCAGGTCTGGCAGCATCAGTGGAGAAGAAAACAATTTTCTATATTATATACAAATTATATACAAAAATATATTTCACCTCTCTCCTAACTATACTTCAGTTCTGCCGAAGGGTCATGAGGACTCGAAACGTCAACTGTTTTCTTCTCCACCGATGCTGCCAGACCTGCTGAGTTTTTCCAGGTAATTTTGTTTTTGTTATGAAGCTCGGGAGTGTTGTGAGCTGTGAGGAGAACATAGAACTTCAAGAGGACATAGACAAGTTGGTGGAGTGGGCAGATCGGTGGCAGATGAAGTTTAATGTGGAAAAGTATGAGGTGATGCATTTTGGTAGGAAGAACATGGACAGACAATATAAAATAAGGGGTGAAATTTTGAAGGGGGTGCAGGAGCAGAAAGACCTGGGTGTATATGTGCATAGATCACTGAAGGTGACAGGACAGGTGGAGAGAGCAGTTAATAAAGCAGATAATATCCTGAGCTTTATTAATAGGGGCATAGAGTACAAGAGCAGGGAGGTTATGCTGAATTTATATAAGACCCTCATTAGACCTCAGCTGGAGTATTGTATACAGTTCTGGGCACCATATTTTAGGAAGGATGTGAACACATTGGAGAGAGTGTAGAAGAGGTTTACAGGAATTGTTCCAGGGATGAGAAACTTCAGCTATGAGGATAGATTGGAGAGGTTGGGACTGTCCTCCTTGGAGAGAAGAAGGCTAAGAGGAGATTTGATAGAGATGTTCAAAATCATGAGGGGGTTGGACAGTGTAGATAGGGAGAAGCTGTTCCCACTCGTAAATGGATCAAGAATGAGAGGGCACAGATTTAAAGTGATCTGCAAAAGAAACAAATGTGATGTGAGAAATTTTTTTTTCAAACAGCGAGTGGTTTGGGTCTGGAATGCACTGTCTGGAAGTGTGGTGGTGGCAGGTTCAATCGAGGCACTCAATTATGAGGGGCATAGATAGGGTAGACAGGAAGGAACTTTTCCCCTTGGTGGAGGGATCAATAACCAGGGGGCATAGATTTAAGGTAAGGGGCAGGAGGTTTAGCGGGGATGTGTGGAAGAATTTTTTCACCCAGAGGGTGGTGGGAATCTGGAACTCACTGCCTGAAAGGGTGGTAGAGGCAGAAACCCTCATAACATTTAAGACGTACTTGGATGTGCACTTGCGACGCCATGGCATACAAGGCTATGGGCCTAGTGCTGGAAAATAGGATTTGAATAGTTAGGTACTTGTTTGACCGGCGCAGACTCGATGGACCGAAGGGCCTTTTTCTGTACTATAGACCTCTGTGACTATGACTCAAGAGGCATTAGATGATTATTTGAATAGAAACAATGTGCAGGGGTACAGGGAAAAGGCAGGGCAATGGCACTAGGTCACAATGCTCATTTCGAGAGCTGGAGCAGACACGATGGGCTCAATGGCCTCCTTCTGTGCCAATAAAATTCTGTGATTTTGTGACTCTGAGTATAATGTGGTAACATGTGAACTTGTCCACTTTGGCAAGAAGAAAAGAAAAGCAGCAAATTATTTAAATGGAAAGAGGCTGCAGAATGCTACAGTACAGAAGGATCTGGATGTCCTGGCTTTTGTATCACAAAACATTAGTATGTAAGTACAGCAAGTGGTTAGGAAGGCAAATCGAATGTTGCTGAGAAAAGAGACATGCTGTCAAAGCTTTTCATCATGCACTCATCAGGACTGATTCGCAAGAATACCAAATCTCAAAGGGAACAACAATTTATACTGCATGGGAAAAGGGTGCTGGCTGGTTGGCAAGTGGAGCCAAAAAGGCATTGTGCCAACCACACAAATGAGTAATGTGGTTTCTAAATTTCAGTGCTGGTGTGATGCTAGGTTTGTAGGCTATACTTCACAATGATTGGTGGATCGTATCAAAAAGCATGTTCCTTAGGCTGTCTGCAACAGGCAAAGTACTGACCGTACTCAATCAACCCATGCTTGCAAAACTCAGGACACAGTGTCCAACATTAGATGTGATACTGCGATTGGACAACATTTACTAAACAATCCCGATTGTGCTCAGAATTCTACTAACATCCAACTTAAGACTCTCAGTCAGTCTTGCATGTGGCTCACTTACGCATGCTAGAAGCTACATATATTCTACATGGCCCTGTACTTTGCAACATGTTAACACATTGCACCTTCTTCAACTAAACAAAAGCTTGAGGGACAGCCATTCGTTGGTTCATTCCTCATGGCAATGCTTTGACCAATAAGAATCGACCTGTCTGTTTTGAATTTAAACTAAATCTTGGCAGTTAATATTCCCTGGTACATTTACCATGGCAATGTCTCTACCAATCACAGTCAACTTACCAATCAACCAGCACTGTCTTCTCGTGCAGTATAATTTGTTGTTATCTTTAAGATTTGGTATTCTTGTGAATCTGCCCTGATGAGTGTAAGACAAAAGGCTTCAACAGCATGTTGCTTTTTTTTTTAGCAAGAATCAAGTTCTGTACAAGTGATTGGAATGTTGCCACTTGTTGCAAAAGGAATGGAATATAAAAGTAGGAAAGTTTTTCTACAGGTTGTACAGGGAATTGGTGAGACCACATCAATAGTGCTGTGTACAGTTTTAGTCTCCTGATTTAAGAAAGGATATAATTGCATCAGAAGCAGTTCAGAGAAGGTTCACTTGACTGATTTCGAGGATGAAGGGGTTATTTTATGAGGAAAGGCTAGACAGGTTGGACCTGTATCCAGTGGAGTTTAGAAGAATGAGAGGTGATCTTATTGAAACATATAAGACCCTGAGGGGACTTGACAAGGTCCTTCTTGTGGGAGAGACTAGAACTGGGGGACACTGTTTAAAAATAAGGGGGTTCCTATTTAAGGTAGAGAAAATGTTTTCTCTCAAAGTGTCTGTGTTTCTTGAATTCTCTTCCCCAGAGAGCAATGGAGGCAGGGTCATCTAATATTTTTAAGGCTGAGTTAGATAGATTCTTGACCAACAAGGGAGTCAAAAAGTATCGTGGGTCGACAGGAAAATGAAATTGAGGCTACAATCAGATCAACCATGGTCTTATTGAAATGTCAGAGCAGGCTCAAAGGGCTGAATAGCCTACTCCTGCTCCTAATCTCTATGCTCTTATGTTCTTATGTGTATCCTGAGTGCCACGTCACTCACTGGAGTCAGTGTACCAAAGCAACACTCCAAAGCATCACTTCCCACCTACAAGGAGAGCTGCAAGAAATAAACTCCATGAAATCTCCCGTATTGTGTCCAAAAGTACGATTATTTCAGACTGTTAGAAACTGCAAGACATTATAGTTTGGAACCTGCCACTCTTAACCTGGTCTGGTCAACATGTGGCTTCCATACTCACAATACTTAATTGACTTTTCATTCTCTCAAAGCAACTAGGAATGGAAAATAAAAGTGGCCATGCCAACATCCTCAAAACATCCTGAAAACAAACATTTTAAATAAATGAGGTTTGGTCTGATGTCAATCTATCACAGGACAGCATAACCGGTTACCAGAAAACATGTGATTATTCTATCGGACAGCCAGCATTATTGGGTATCTATGACGTACCATCTTTGCATTTCTTGTTGCTGGGTAGTTTTGTCATGGCTGATGTCTTGTACAGGTACCCACAGTGCACTGCAGGCTGTGAGATTTCGCTGTAAACGCCCATTGAAGCCAAGGAGTTAGGGCTTGAAACTTCTGCCGAAAGTAGATGACAGTCATGTTTCAGTATATGTTATACAACAACTTATACAATGTTACAGCAGTCATTGGATTGGTAAACCAAGTTAACAACAACTTGAATTTATATAGCACCTTTAATGTAGAAAAACATCCCAAGGTGCTTCACAGGAGTGTTATCAGACAATAAGCTGCCGAAGATTTTGTCTTCAGGAGCTGCACAGAGTGCCTGGGACATGTATTAAGTTTAGCATTTCTGTGAATTTTGATACATTGGAATGCTCTTTTTTTTGAAAGAATGTGTCTTTGATCACTTAACAGAACACAAAAACAATGGATGTTCTTCCAAAGCAGGCCACTTCAACAACTTGACCAGTGAAAACCAATCAGCTGGTTAGCACCTCTGAATGATCATCGCGGTATCACAGTGAATTGTAGCAGTAATTAACAGACTTGACCAATAACAAGTCCTTGGACTTGATCTTTTAGAGCTTTTCCCCAACAAGAAACACCTTAAACATTTACTCCTCCACCAATGCACAGTAGCAACAGCGCGTTCCATATTCACGATGCACTGCAGCGAATCATCAAGGCTCTTTCGACAGCACCTTCTAAACCCACTACCACTACCACCTAGAAGGACAAGGACAACAGACAGACGGGAACACCCCCATCTGGAAGTTCCCCTCCAAGTCACTCACCATCCTGACATGGAAATATATCGCCGTTCCTTCACTGTCACTGAGTCAAAATCCTGGAATTCCCTCCCTAACAGCACTGTGGGTGTACCTACACCACACGGACTGCAGCGGTTCAAGAAGGCAGCTCACCACCACCTTCTCAAGGGTCACTGGGAATGGGCAATAAATGTTGGCCCAGCCAGTGATGCTCACATCCCATGAAAGAATAAAAAAAAATGTCTGCAGCACCAGAATTTGAACACCTGCAGTCATCTTACTTCAGTGTCAGGGCCCAGATTCCACATCATACAATGCTGTATCCACATAAAATCACTTCTATCACTCGCCTGATATTATTGAACACAAACAACTCAGTTTCCAACTATTGGCCATCAATTAATTCTATTACTGCTTTAGCTATGTGACTGTATGACTAAGTAATATTACTTCCTTGCTCTATATTTATATTGTTCATATTCAAATCGGGTTTTGGGAGGTCCTCTTTCCTAGTTGTTGCCTCTCACGTATTTGGGACATTTCATTACATTAAAGGCACATTATAAATCTATAATCCAGTTCAGCAGAACAGGCACGAGAGGCTGAATAGCCTCCTCCTGTTTCTATTTAGTTGCAGGAACATATATATTACACTTGAGATGTGTGATGGTCAGCACATTGGTATTAACGACTCTCAGAATGATGCTGAAAGGTAAAGTTGTTGCATTTGTTTTGTTAACAAGATGTGGGGTTCAAGCGCCATCCCAGAGACTTGAGCACATAATTGAGCTGACACACAGTTGAGTACTGAGGGGACATAGAACTGTCAGAGCTGCCTTCCATCTGGTGAGATGGTAAAAACTGAGGCCCTGTCTGCCTTCTCAACTTGACACAAAATATCTCACAGCACAGTAATACCTCCAAGTACAGCACAGGAGTTCTCTCCAGCATCCAGGTCAAAATTTATTCCATATCCAATATCCAGTCTTTATCTCATTGTTGTTTCTATGATCTTGCTGTGTGCAAATTGACTGCATTATTTCCCCAAATTGCACTTCAGTAAAATATCTATGTGGCTATGAAATATTTTGTGCCGTTTTTTTGTTTTTGAAAGATGCTATATAAAGGTAAGTCATTTCTTTCTTTAACTTTGAGGAACTAAGCCTATTCAGCAGGGTGAGGACCAGTTAGTCTTTTCTTCTCTCTCATATTAAACATTTAAGCACAATCAGGACAGTTATAACATCGGCCAATGAAAACTGCTTTCCATCACCACAGGGCAGACAAGAGTAAATTGCCATCCAATGCATCTTAAGCATTTGCAAATACTTCCTCAATACAGATGTAAAAATTATGCACAGAATGCCACAGGAGGTAGTTTAATGCAGAGAGATCCTCTTGTGCAGAGATGGAGGTGTAGTGATAACATCAGTGGACTAGTAATCCAGAGGCCCAGGCTAATGCTCTGGGGACATGGGTTTGAATCCCAACATGGCGGATGGTGGAATTTAAGTTCAATTAATAAATCTGAAGTTAAAAAGCTAGTTTTACCTGACAAATATCAGTGATTGTTGTAAAAACCCATCTGGTTCACTATTGTCCTTTGGGAAAGGAAATCTGCTGTCCTTATCCGGTCTGACCTAGGTGTGACTCCAGGCCCACAACAATGACTCTTAACTGGCCTCTGAAATGTCCTAGCAAGCCAAACAGTTCAAGGGCAATTTGGGATCACCAATAAGTGCTGGGCCTGTCAGTGATGCCACATCCCATAAAAGAAGTAAAAGAAAATCCATGTGAAGCAAAGGCTGAGCCTGAGGAAATGCTCCCAGCTGAGTTCCACAGATAGATTTTGGCGGCAAAAACAGACATGTTGTCAAAGCTTTTTGCCTTGCACTCATCAGGACAGATACAAGAATGCCAAACTTCACATGGAGCGACAATTTATACTGCCTGGGAACAGGGTGCTGATTGGTCAGCAACTCGGCTCTGATTGGTCAAGGCATTGCCATAGAGAATGCCCAAGAGAACTATTCTCCCCCCAGGTTTTTGTTTCAGTCAAACAAGGAGCAATGCCTGGACATGTTCCTTTTGCCTGCAGAGAACAGGGCCCTGTGTACGAAAAACGCAAAATACTGCGGATGCTGGAAATCTGAAACAAAAACAGAAAATGCTGTTAGGGAGGGAGTTCCAGGATTGTCACCCAGCGACAGTGAAGGAATGGCCGATATATTTCCAAGTCAGGATTGTGAGTGGCTTGGAGAGGAACTTCCAGGTGGTGGTGTTCCCATGTGTCTGCTGCCCTTGTCCTTCTAGATGGTAGTGGTCATGGTTTTGGAAGGTGCTGTCTAAGGAGCCTTGACGGATTCCTGCAGTGCATCTTGGAGGTGAAACACACGGTTGCCAGTGTTCGTCGGTGGTGGAGGGAGTGAATGTTTGTGGATGTGGTGCCAATCAAGTGGGCTGCTTTGTCCTGGATGGTGTCGAGCTTCTTCAGTGTTGTTGCAGCTACACTCATCCAGGCAAGTGGGGAGTATTAATCACACTCCTGGCATGTGCCTTGTAGATGGTGGACAGGCTTTGGGGAGGCAGGAGGTTGAGTTACCTGCTTTGACCTGCTCTTGTAGCCACAATATTTATATGGCTAGTCTAGTTCAGTTTCTGGTCAATGGTAACCCTCAGGATGTTGATAATGGGGGATTCAGTGATGGTAATATCATTGAACATCAAGGGATGATGGTTAGATTCTCTCTTGTTGGAGATGGTCATTGCCTGGCACTTGTATGACACAAATGTTACTTGCCACTTGTCAGCCCAAGCCTGGATATTGTCCAGGTCTTGCTGCATTAGGGCACGGGCTGCTTCAGTATCTGAGGAGTCGTGAATGGTGCTGAACATTATGCAATCATCAGCGAACATCCCCACTCCTGACCTTATGATGAAAGGAAGGTCATTGATGAAGCAGCTGTAGATAGTTGGGCTGAGGACACTACCCTGAGGAACTCCTGCAGTGATGCTCTGGAACTGAGATGATTGGGGGAGGTGATGGCGTAGTGTATTGTCGCTGGACTAGTGATCCAGAGACCCAGGGTAATGCTCTGGGAACCTGGGTTTGAATCCCACCATGACAGATGGTGAAACTTTAATTCAATAAAAATCTGGAATTAAAAGCCTTATGATGAAAAAGCATTGCTGATTTTTGGAAAAATCCATCTGGTTCACTAATGTCCTTTAGGGAAGGAAATCTGCCATCCTTACCTGGTCTGGCCTACATATGACTCCAGACCCACAGCAGTGTGGTTGACTCTTAAAAATGCCCTCTGAAATGGCCTAGCAAGCCACTCAGCTGTCACCACCACCTCCTCAAGGGAACTAGAGATGGGCAATAAATGCTGGCCTGTGAAGCCCACACCTCATGAAATGAATAAAAAAAACAGCCATCTTCCTTTGTGCTAGGTATGACTCCAACCAGTGGAGAGTTTTCCCCCTGATTCCCATTGAATCCAGTTTTTCTAAGGCTCCTTGATGCCACACTCGGTCAAATGCTACCTTGATGTCAAGGGCAGTCACTCTCACCTCACCTCGGGAGTTCAGCTCTTTTGTCCATGTTTGAACCAAAGCTGTAGTGAGGTCAGGAGCTGAGTGACCCTGATGGTACCCAAACTGAGCAGGTTATTGTTAAACAAGTGCTGCTTGATAGCCCTGTTCATGACTCCTTCCACCACTTTATTGATGATCAAGACTAGGCTGATGGGGCGGTAATTGGCCGGGTTGAATTTGTCCTGCTTTTTGGTTACAGGACATACCTAGGCAATTGTCCACATTGCCAGGTAGATGCCAGTGTTGTAGGTGACTTATGCTTGCTCGACAGATTTGGAGGTTCAAGACTGAGATCAATAGATTTCATGATTTTAAAGATATCAAGGGTATGGGGATGCACAGGAAAATAGTGTTGAGTTGGAAGATCAGCCATGATCCAGTTGAATGATGAAGCAGGCTCAAGGGGCTCCATGGCCTATTTCTGCTCCTATTTTCTATGTCTATCAGGGCCTTAAATATACTCAGTGAGGGAGCATCTACAGCTTTCTGGCATAAATTCACAACCCTTTGAGTGAAGAAATTTGTTCTCATCTCAGTCCTAAATTACCTTTCCCTTATCTTTAGTTTGTGCCCCAATGTTCTAGATTCCCTGGCCAATGAAAACACCCTTTATCAAGTCCCTTCAGAATCTTGTTTGTTTCATGTGATCACCTCTTACTTTTCTAAAACCATAGGAATATAGGATCAGGAGTGGGCCATTTAGTCCTTTAAGGCTGCTCCGCCATTCAATTAGATCATGGCTGATCTGGTTGTGGTTTCAACTCCGCTTTCCTGTCTTTACCCCTTAACCCATTACTCTCTTGCCTAACTAAAATCTGTCTAACGCAGCTTTAAATAAATTCGCTACCTTATGGGGGAAAAGAATTCCATGCACCAACAACTCTTTGGGAGAAAAAATTTCCCCTCATCTCTGTCTTAAAAGGGACACCTCTTATTTTCAAACTGTGTCCCCTAGTTTTCGTCTCCCCCACAAGAGGAAACATCCACCCTTAGGATCTTATGTTTCTAAAGGATATTAGTGAACCAGATCAGTTTTTATAACAATCATTTCATGGTCATCATTAGACTTCTAATTCCAGATTTGTATTGACTTCAAATTTCACCATCTACTGTGCTGGGATTTGAACCCGGGTTCCCAGATTATTACCCTGGGTGTCTGGAATACTAATCCAGTGACAATACTGCTATGTCACCACCTCCCTTTAGAGCAACTCCTCATCCCAGGAATGAGTCCAATGATCCTTCGCTGATGTCCTGAGAATATAAACCCAATTTATTCTCTCTTTCATCTGAGTAAACCAATCAAGTGAACTTTTGCTGTACCGCCTCCAATTCAAGTATATTCTTCCTTAAATATGGAGACTATAATTGCACACAGTATTCTAGGTATGATCTCACCAAAGTCCTGTACAACTGTAACAAGACTTACTTGTTTTTGCACTCCAAACCTCTTGTATTAAAAGCCAATGTGCCATTTGTCTTCCTAACTGCTTGTTGTGCTTACCTGCTAACTTTGTACTCCTCACATTAATCTGTCTGTATCTCTTTGCTGCCTCTTTGTGCCTTCTTCACAGTTTACATTCTCACCTAACTGCCTAACTTTGTATCTTCAGCAAACTTAGGTACATTGCTCTCTGTTGTTTCAGCTAAGTCATTAACACAGATTGTAAATAACTGAGGCCCCAGCACAGATCTTTGTGGCACTCCACTATTCACAGCCTGCCAACTTGAAAATGTCCCATTTATCCCTACTCTATGCTTTGTGCCCAATAACCAATCCTCCAACCTTGCTAATATATCACCCCTAACTCCATTGGTCTTTACATATTAATCTTTTGTGTGGCACCTTTTCGAATTTTGGAAATCCAAGCTGCATCTACTGGTTCCCCTTTATCTACCCTACTAGTTACATCCTCAAAAACTCCAATAAATTTGCCAAACAGGATTTCCCTTTGGTAAAACCTTGTTGACTTTGCTCAGTTGGTAGCGCTCATAAAGATTGTGGATTCAAGGTTCACTTGAGATGAGAGCACAGAAATATAGGCTAACACTCCAGTGCAGTACTGAGGGAGTGTTGCACTGTTGAAGGTGCTGTCTTTTGGATGAAACATTAAACTGATTTCGCAGGTGAGGTGTAAAAGATCACATGGTACTATTTTGAACAAGAGTAGGGATGTTATCCAATATTTATCTTTCTACCAACCACTAAAAAATCAGATTATCTGCTCATTATCACATCGTTGTTTGTGGGAGGTTGCTGTGCACAAATTGACTACCATGTTTTCAACATTACAACAGTGGCTACACTTTAAAAGGTGCTATATAAATGCAAGTCTTTTTTACTTCCTATAAGTGATTTCAGTCCTACACCAGCATGGTTGGCTCTTAACTACTCTCTGCAGTGGTCTAGCAAAGCCACTTAGTATATCAGGATGACCTGGGCTGGCAATAATTAGCAATTTCATCTTAAAGGGACAGGCTGGTGTCTAAATGTGGTAAGCCAGTGTCTTAAAGGGACAGGCTAGTGTCTCTAAGTGACAGGCCAGTGTCTTAAAGGGAAAGGTCAGAGTATTATAAGGACAGGAAAGTGTCTTAAAGGAACAGGCGGGTCCTTAAAAAGGACTGGCTAGTGTCTCAAAGTGGCGGGGCAGTGTCTTAAAGGGAAAGGCCAGTGTCTGAAAGGGACAAGCTAGAGTCTCAATGTGACAGGCCAGCGACTAATAGGGACAGGCCAGTGTCCTAAAGGGAAAGGCCAGTGTCTTAAAGGGAAAGGCCAGTGTCTTAAAGGGAAAGGCCAGTGTCTTAAAGGGACAGGCTGGTGTCCTAAAGTGACAGGCTAGTGTCTTAAAGGGATAGGCCAGTGCCTCAAAGGGACAGGCTAGTGTCTTAAAGGAGCAAACCAGTGTTTCAAAGTGACGGGTAAGTGTCTGAAAGGGAAAGGCCTGTGTCTTAAAGGGACAGGGTGGTGTCTTAAAGGGACAGGCCAGTGTCTTAAGAGGAGAAGCCTTTGACAAGGTGCCACATAGGAGACTTATAAAGAAGGCAAATGCACATGGGGTACAGGGTAATTTGATAAGGTGGATTCAAAATTGGCTTAGTTGTAGGAGGCAGAGGATGATGACAGAAGGTTGCTTTAGTGACTGGAATTCAGTGTCCAGTGGCGTACCACGGGGATCTGTGCTGGGTCCCCTATTATTCGTCATTTATATAAATGGTATAGATGACTATGTGGGGGGTAGGATTAGTAAGTTTGCAGATGACACAAAGAATGGACGGGTGGTTAACAGTGAGGTTGAGTGTCTTGGGCTACAGGAAGATATAGACGAGATGGTCAAATGGGCAGATAAGTGGCAGATGGAATTTAACCCTGAAAAGTGTGAGATGATACACTTTGGAAGGAGAAATTTGACAAGGAAGTATTCAATGAACGGCATGACACTAGGAAGTTCCAAGGAACAAAGGGACCTTGGCATGTGTGTCCATAGATCTCTGAAGCGGAGGGGCATGTTAGTGGGGTGGTGGAAAAGGCATATGGGACACTTGCCTTTATCAATTGATGCATAGATTTCAAAAGTAGGGAGGTCATGTTGGAGTTGTATAGAACCTTGGTGAGGCCACAGCTGGAGTACTGTGGGCAGTTCTGGTCGCCACATTATAGGAAGGATGTGATTGCACTGGACGGGGTGCAGAGGAGATTCACCAGGATGTTGCCTGGGATGAAACATTTAAGTTATGAAGAAAGGATGGATAGACTTGGGTTGTTTTCGTTAGAGCAGAGAAGACTGAGGGGCGACCTGATCGAGGTGTACAAGATTATGAGGGGCATGGACAGGGTGGATAGGGAACAGCTGTTCCCCTCAGTTGAAGGGTCAGTCACAAGGGGGCATAAGTTCAAAGTGAGGGGCAGGAGGTTTAGGGGGGATATGAGGAAAAACTTTTTTACCCAGAGGGTGGTGACGGTCTGGAATGCGCTGCCTGGGAGGGTGGTGGAGGCGGGTTGCCTCACATCCTTTAAAAAGTACCTGGATGAGCACTTGGCACGTCATAACATTCAAGGCTATGGGCCAAGTGCTGGTAAATGGGATTAGGTAGGTAGGTCAGGTGTTTCTCACATATCGGTGCAGACTCGATGGGCCGAAGGGCCTCTTCTGCACTGTGATTCTGTGAACTGGAGAGAATGAATTAAATAGCAAGTAAATTTAAAGAGAGATATTACAGGAGAGGACTAATAAATTATTTCAGAAGTGAGGTGGACTGAGTAACAAATGAGTAGCAAGCTATCCATAAGCAGATTATTTCCGTAACATCAAATGGAAACATTACTCAAGTCACACTTGAACATTTGACATTTTCCAGTTGTAGAGTGTGGTTTAAATTGAAAAATTTACAACAATTTTAGTTGCTACTCTGTAGCTATTTTAAGCCCCATTAAATTAGAGGAAAGCATTTAAGCCTTGCCCCTTAGGCAACATTTCAGCGCGATGTGCAGCTGAACTATTCAATCAAATTTCTCAGGTTTGTAGGAATTCAAACCAACTGTATGAGGGGGCTTCAAACAGGACTGAGATTTACCTGAAGTGAGGGAATGCTGCACATGTCACACCACATTCTCATGGGAAAAATGTTTCCAAAATTTTAAAACCACATCAGGTAGTTTTCTGTTTAGCTACAACATTTTTATTTTCTCCTGGAATGAGGGCAACATTGGCAAAGCTGAAAGCAAAATACTGCAGATGCTGGGGTGTGGCAGTAGTGGTGCTCGGGGTGCTCCTGAGCAGACAAGTGGGGAATTGAGCTTATTTTCTCCTCCTGATCATTGCTCTGTGTACTTGCACAGAGCCTAATATGGGCAAGATCAGCTCTGAAGAAGGGTCACATGGACTTGAAACGTCAACTCTGTTTCTCTCTCCACAGATGCTGTGAGACCTGCTGAGCTTTTCCAGCATTTTCTGTTTTTTCTTCTCTAAGGACAAGATTGTGACTGGCTGTAAGGACCAAGATGGTTCCTTTGTGAGGTTATATACAACAGCATGGGGGACAGAGGGGTAGTGGCAATGTCTGTGGGCTAATAATCAAGTGGCCTTGGATAAGGTCCAGGAGTCATGGGTTCAAATCATACTACAGCAGCTGGTGGAATTTAAGTTCAATGAATAAAATCTGGAATGTTGTCCCTTTATTGCAAGGGGGAATGGAGTATAAAAGTAGGGAAGTCTTGCTCAAATGTATAGGGTGAGAACACACCTGGAGTATTGCATGTAAGTTCTAGTCTCCTTACTTAAGGAGGAATATATTTCCATTGGAAGCAGTTCAGAGAAGGTTCACTTGGCTAATTCCAGGGATGAAGGGGTCCTCCTATGAAGAAAGGTTGAGCTGGTTGGAGATGGATATAGATAGGTTGACTGTGTGGGCAAAGACTTGGAAAATGGAGTTTAATGTGGGAAAATGTGAAGTTGTTCACTTTGGCAGGAAGAATAAAAAAGTAGAGTATTACTTAAATGGAGAACAACTACACAATTCTAAGGTGCAGAGGGATCTAGGTGTTCTAGTACATGATTCACAAAAAGGTTAGTATGCAGGAACAGCAAGTAATTAAGAAGGCTAATGGAATGCTATCCTTTATTATGAGAGGGATTCAACATAAAAGTAAGGATGTTATGCTTCAGTTATACAGGGCGTTGGTGAGACAGCACCTCGAATACTGTGTGCAGTTTTGGTCTCTTGATTTAAGGAAGGATGTAAATGCACTGGAGGCTGTTTAAAGGAGGTTTACTAGATTGATACCTGGAATGAGTGGGTTGTCTTATGAGGAAAGGTTGGACAGTCTGGGCTTGTTTCCACTGGAGTTTAGAAGAGTGAGGGGTGATTTGATTAAAGTTTACAAGATCCTGAATGGCCTTGACAAGGTGGACGTGGAAAGGATGTTTCCTCTTGTGGGTGAGTCCAGAACCAGGGGGCATTTTTAAAATTAAGGGTCTCCCTTTTAGGACAGAGATGAGGAGAATTTTTTTCTCTCAGAGCGTTGTGTGACTTTGGAACTCTCTGCCTCAGAAGGTGGTGGAGGCGGGGTCATTGAATATTTTTAAGGCAGAGGTAGATAAATTCTTAAAAACAAAAAGCTAAAAGCTACTGCGGATGCTGGAAATCCAAAACAAAATAAAAACAGAATTACCTGGAAAAACTCAGCAAGTCTGGCAGCATCGGCGGAGAAGAAATCAGTCAACGTTTCGAGCCCTCATGGCCCTTCAGCAGAACTGAAGTGGCTTCAGTTCTGCTGAAGGGCCATGAGGGCTCGAAACGTTGACTGATTTCTTCTCCGCCGATGCTGCCAGACTTGCTGAGTTTTTCCAGGTAATTCTGTTTTTATTTTGTTGTAGATAAATTCTTGTTAGGCAAGGGAATCAAAGGTTATCGGGGTTAGATGGGAATGTGGAAATCGAAACACAAGAAGATCAGCCATGACCTTATTGAATGGCGGAGCAGGCTCGAGGGGCTGAATGGTTTACCCCATTCTTATTTCTTATGTTCTTTTGTGTCATGTAAATATGCTTAAAAAGTATTTTGACAGGGAAGAGGGCCAAATGGAGGTGTTAGTGGTGGTAGATAATGATAAAGAAGTAGAAATACAGGATTCTAAAATTGATTTTCCTCTAACCAAATTGGATAATGAGGGGGTACTTAAAAATTTAAATGTAATATTGAGTAACCTTCCAGAGAAGTGTCAAAGTGATTTGGAAAAGCTATTGTGGTCATACAAAGATATTTGAGGAAATAAGCTGGGGAGGACAAATTTAGCTATATATGATGTATCTGTACAAGTTTCATCTTCGCTGAGGCAACATCCCCATAGAATAAATCTGGCAAAGTTAACACAAATACAGAAATAAATCAAAATGATATCATTGAGTCTAGTTGCAGTAACTGGAGTTTGCCTGTTGTACTGGTACCGAAACCAGATGGAACACAAAGACTGTGTGTGGACTATCGAAAGGTGAATGTGGTGACAAAAGTGGATTCACATCCTATACTGTGGATGGAAGGTTGTATTGAAAAAGTGGGACAATCAAAATTTATCACAAAGACTTGTTTAGCAAGTACCGTTGTCGGAGAGAGCAAAGGTGATATTGGCTTTTGTGATGCCACATGGACTATATCAGTTTAAAGTAATGCTGTTTGGTATGAAAAATGCACCCGCAACATTTCAAAGACTGACAAAGTAATTGCAGGGCTGAGAAATTGTGCTGTTTATATTGACAACTTAATAATTTTCAGTCAGACGCGGGAGGAGCATTTACAGCTTCTGGAAGAATTATTTACTCGATTACAAGAAGCTAATTTGGTGATGAACTTGTCTAAAAGTGAATTTGCAAAAGCACAAGTTACGTATCTAGGCCACACTATCGGACATGGTAAGGTGGCTCTGAGAGATGTGAAAGTCAAGGCTATCATGGATTCCCCAGTGCCTACAACAAAATGAGAAGTTTTGAGATTTCTGAGCATGAGTGGGTTTTATTAGAAATTTGTACCAAGTTTTAGCCAAGTGGTTGCTCCACGGACTGAACTATTAAAAAGGAACAAGAAGTTTCAATGGGCACTGGAGTGTCAGAAGGAATTTAACAATTTCAAAACTGCATCAACTACGACATCAGTTTTGGCCGTACCCAAGCAATTTCAGTTGGCCATTGGCACAAGTGACATAGGCATTGGGCTGTACTGTTACAAGAAGATGGCACTGAAATAGAAAAACTGATAGGGTATTTTTCAGAAAAGGATGCACAACCTGGAAGATATTCAACAATCGAAAAGGAGACTCTGGATTCGGTGTTAGCATTGCAGCATTTTGAGATTTATGTTACAGACAATTCGTCAGAAGCAATCGTTTATACAGACCACAATCCTTTAAAATTTCTGGGCAAATTTTGAGACAGAAGGGAAAGGCTATTCAGATGGAGTTTATGACTGCAACCATTTAATGTGGTTGGATAAAAAAATCTGTTGCAGATGCATTGTCAAGATTTTGAAGCTTAAAGGGAAAATTGGACATTTAAAACCTGGACACTGGACTGGAATGATTTCCGTTGATGCGAAGGATTTGTATATATATATTGTTATGTTAATGTATGCATCTGGTAATGTAATAGTGTAAGTATATGGATAAGTATAGGGGATAGGATAAGATGGGTTAATAAAAATGAAGCCATCTTTTTAAATTATGACAGTTCATTTTTTAACAAGGAGGGGGGTGTCAGGAGTATACAATAATTCTCATAATGTTATTGGAATTTATTGTAAAATAGTGGTATCTGTGTCTGTATGTGTCTGTATATGTGTGTATGTATGTGTGTGTGTGTGTGTGTGTGTGTGTGTGAGAGAGAGACTTAAGTGGATTAAAGGCAGCTGGCTTTGCTGTAAACGTGGTAAACATGGGTGAAGTTTACATTGTGAGGCATAAAAGGACATTTGCACTTTTAAATCAACCACACTACATTGTCTTCAAAGGAGGAGTGAAATGTACCACCGAGCCAGGTGAACTTCAGCAATAGTGTGTTTATTTTTCTTCAGATTACTGGTAAAACTTAGTTCTATAAGAGATTTTTATTACCAGAAAGATAAAGTCCAAAGACATAGTGAAACAAAGGGAATTTGCATTCAATGGGGAAAATATGTATAAAGGAGTGAAGGCTATGTGTAAGGGAAGGCATTTTTAAGATCTAACAAGTGTGAAAAGCTTTCAGCATCTATGCCTCAAGCTGCTGTCTTCAAAGGACTGAAGTTAATATAAAAACATAGAAACTAGGAGCAGGAGTAGGCCATTCGGCCCTTCAAGCCTGCTCCGCCATTCATTATGATCATGGCTGATCATCCAACTCAATAGCCTGCTCCCGCTTTCTCCCCTTATCCTTTGATCCCTTTCGCCCCAAGAGCTATATCTAACTCCTTCTTGAAAACATACAATGTTTTGGCCTCAACTACTTTCTGTGGTAGCGAATTCCACAGGCTCATCACTCTCTGGGTGAAGAAATTTCTCCTCATCTCAGCCCTAAATGGTCTACCCCGTATCCTCAGACTGTGACCCCTGGTTCTGGACTCCCCCACCATCGGGAACATCCTTCCTGCATCTACCCTGTCTAGTCTTGTTAGAATTTTATAGGTTTCTATGAGATTCCCCCCTCATTCTTCAGAACTCCAGCGAATATAATCCTAATCGACTCAATCTCTCCTCATATGTCAGTCCCGCCATCCCAGGAATCAGTCTGGTAAACCTTCGCTGCACTCCCTCTATAGCAAGTACATCCTTCCTCAGATAAGGAGACCAAAACTGCACACAATATTCCAAGTGTTCCAGGTTTAAGGAAACTCACTTTGAATTTGACTGGTTCAGGATATTGTGTGTCACCTGGCCTGTGTCTTTTAAAATCTACGGACTGAATCTTCCGGTCGGCATGCGGGGACAGGTCTGACACATAAACTGATGCGCGATGACATTGGGCGTGCGTCCTGACGTCATCACATGTCATTTCGATATTTTGTTCGGCGGGTGCGCACTGAAGGTGGCTGCGCGCCCGCCAAACTGTCAATGGCCTATTAAGGCCATTAAAAAAGTAATTACACTTGTTAAGAATGCTGCCCATCGAACTTGAAGGTTGGGGGGCAGGCGAAGAGCCCAAGCGGCCTTTGAATTTTTCAGGAAACCTCATCCATGGGCAGGATGAGGTTTCCTGAAGCTTTTATGAAATAAATAAATAAATTTTACTAAGTTCACAAACATCTCCCAGCTCTTGTGACACTGTCACACGGGGGGACATGTTTAAATAAATTTTTACTTTACTTATTAAAAAGATTCCTCATCCATTCAATCTCCCTGAGGCACGGAGCTGCCTCAGGGAGATTGTTGCACTCTTTTGTACACAGGCACGAAGAGCCCAACACCGACTCTCCCTCCTCCCCCTGCCTGCACAGGTAGCGCTGAGCGCTACTGTCCGCGCGTTACACTGGGTGGGCCTTAATTGGCCCACCCGCATAAAATGCTGGTGCACAGCTGATCGCGGGCGGCGATTGGCTCTGCACCCGCCCCTGCCACCCAGCCCACCCACCATAGGAAAAATTCTCTCCTATGTGTCTTACTGTTGCCTTAACGAAAGTGTAACTGGGAGTCAGATTAATTAGGGGATTTAGAAGTTATTATAGTAGTAATTTGTAGACACATGTGTGTGCTTAAGATCATTTATCTTATTAATAAATGTTAAATCTAGTTTTGTTAAAAAACCTATAAGACTCGGTGGTCCTATTACTACTGAATTCAAGGCAGGCATCTCAAAATTTATACAAATTGCAAAACAAGTTGTGGCAGTTGTTTCAAGTTTCCCTTTGGAATTTGAACAACTCAGCATTTACCATCAGCTGTGCCATAACATCATTCCATTTGTCAGATCTTTGCCCACTCGTTGTACCGATCTATATCCCTTTGGAGCCTCCTTATGTCCTTTTCACAACTTACTTTCCTACCTATCTTTGTATCATCAGCAAATTTAGCAACTATACCTTGTCTCTTCATCCAAGTAATTTATATCAATAGTAAAAAGTTGAGGCCCCAGAACTGATCCCTGTGGCACACTACTCGATACAACCCACCAAACAGAAAAAAAATCTATTTACAGCTACCCTCTGTTTCCTGTTAACCAGCCAATCTTCTATCCGTGCCGATATGTTACCCGTTACACCAGGAGCTTTTATCTTCCGCAACAGCTAGTAATGTGACATTTTATCAAGTGCTTTCTGGAAATCTTTCTGGAAGTACAGTACATCTACTGGTTCCCCTTTACCCACAGCACATGTGACTCCTTCAAAGAACTCCAATAAACTGGTGAAACATGATTTCCCTTTCACAAAACTATGCTGACTTTGCTTGGTTGCCTTGCTTTTTTCTAAGTGCTCTGCCATAATGTCTTTGACAATAGCTTTCAACATTTTTCCTATGACAGATGTTGAGCTAACTGGCCTGTGGTTTCCTGCTTTCTGTCTCCCTTCCTTTGTGAATAAAGGAGTTACATTTACTAATTTCCAATCTAATAGCTTCCACGAATCCAGGGAATTTTGGAAAGTTAAAACCAGTGCATCAACTATCTCACTAGCCATTTTTAAGACCCCAAAATGAAGTCCATCAGGACCCAGGGATTTCTCAGCCCGCAGCTCAAAAATTTGCTAAGTACCACTTCCCTGGTGATTGTAATTTTCCTGAGTTCCTCCCTCCCTTCCAATTCCTGATTTACAGCTATATCAGGGACGTTACTTCGGTGCTCTATTGTGATGACCGATGCAAAATGCCTGTTCAATTCATCTACCATCTCTTTATTTTACATTATTAATTCCCCAGACTTACTTTCTATAAGACCAACAAACTTTTTTTTATTCATTATGGGATGTGAGCTTCGCTGGCTGGGCCAGCATTTATTGCCCATCCCTAGATGCCCTTGAGAAGGTGGTGGTGAACTGCCTTCTTGAACCGCTGCAGTCCATGTGGTGTAGGCACACCCACAGTGCTGTTAGGGAGGGAGTTCCAGGAGTTTGACCCAGCGACAGTGAAGGAACGGCGATATATTTCCAAGTCAGGATGATGAGTTGCTTGGAGGGGCACTTCCAGGTGGTGGTGTTCCCATCTATCTGTTGTCCTTGTCCTTCCAGGTGGTAGTGGTCGTGGATTTGGAAGGTACTGTTTAAGGAGCCTTGGTGAGTTTCTGCAGTGCATCTTGTAGATGGTACACACTGCTGCTACTGTTCATTAGTGGTGGAGAGATATTCTAGGTGGTGGCTGGGGTGCTAAGCAAGTGGGCTACTTTGTCTTGGATGGTATCAAGCTTCTTGGGTGTTATAGAGTCATAGAGATTTACAACACAGAAACAAGCCCTTAGGCCCATCGTGTCCATGTTGGCCATCAAGCATCTATCTATTCTAATCCCATTTTCCAGCGCTTGGCCCATAGCCCTGTATGCTTTGGCATTTCAAGTGCTCAACTAAATACTTCTTAAATGTTGTGAGGGTTCCTGCCTCTACCACCCCCTAAGGCAGTGTGTGTTCCAGGTTCGAAACAACCATCCTCTGAGTGAAAACATTCTTTCTTCAAATCCCTTCTAAACCTCCTGCCTCTTAACTTAAATCTATGCCCCTGGTTAATTGACATCTCCGCTAAGGGGAAAAGTTTCTTCCTATCTACCCTATCTATGCCCCTCATAATTTTGCATATCTCTATCAGGTCCCCCCTCAGCCTTCTCTGCTCTAAGGAAAACAACCCGAACCTATCCAGTCTCTCTTCATAGCTGAAACGTTCCAGCCCAAGGAAACATCCTGGTGAACCTGTTCTGCACCGTCTCTAGTGCAATCACATCCTTCCTATAGTGTGGTGACCAGAACTGCACACAGTACTTCAGCTGAGGCCGAACTACCATTTTATACAGCTCCAACATGACTCCCCTGCTCCTATATTCTATATCTCAGCTAATAAAGGTAAGTATCCCATATGCCTTCTTAACCATCTTATCTACCTGTGCTGCTGCCTTCAGGGATTTATGGACATGTACACCAAGGTCCCTCTGAACCTCTGTACTTCCTAGGGTCCCAGCATTCATTGTGTATTCCCTTGCTGTGTTAATCCTCCCAAAATGCATCACCTCACACTTCTCAAGATTAAATTCCATTTGCCTCTGCTCTGCCCATTTTACCAGCCCATCTATATCGTCCTGTAATCTAGGGTTTTCCTCCTCATTATTTGCGACACCACCAATTTTCGTGTCATCTGCGAATTTACTGATCATACCTCCTCTATTCGTGTCTAAATCATTAACGTACACTACAAACAGCAAGGGTCCCAGCATCAATCCCTGAGGTACACTACATGTCACAGGCTTCCAATCGCAAAAACAACCTTCGGCCTTCACTCTCTGCCTCCTGCCACTAAGCCAATTTTGGATCTAATTTGCCGAATTGCCCTGGATCCCATGGGCTCTTACCTTCTTGACCATTCTCCCATGCGGGACCTTGTCAAAAGCCTCACTGAAGTCCATGTGGGCTACATCAACTGCACTATCCTCATCTACACAACTAGTCACCTCCTCGAAAAATTCAATCAAATTTGTTAGACATGACCTCCCCCTGACAAAGCCAGGCTGACTATCCCTGATTAATCCCTGCCTCCCCAAGTGGAGATTAATCCTGTCCCTCAGAATTTTTTCCAACAGTTTCCCTACCACTGATATTAGACTCACGGGCCTGTAATTACCTGGTTTATCCCTACCACCCTTCTTGAATAATGATACCACATTCACTGTCCTCCAGTCCTCTGGCACCTCTTCTGTGGCCAGAGAGGATTTGAAAATTAGTGTCAGAGCCCCTGCAATCTCCTCCCTTGCCTCACACAGCAGCCTGGAAAACATCTCATCTGGGTCTGGGGATTTATCCACTTTTAAGCTCTCTAAAACCGCTAATACTTCCTCCCTTTCAATGCTAATTTGTTCAAGTATATCACAGCTCCCTCTCTGATTTCTACACCTACATCATTCTTTTCCATAGTGAACACAGATGAAAAGTAATCATTTAAAACCTCCCCTACGTCCTCCGGCTCCACACACAGATTGCCACTTTGGTCCCTAATGGGCTCTACTCTTTCCCTGGTTATTCTCTTACCCTTAATATATTTGTAAAATGCCTTTGGATTTTCCTTTATCTTACCCACCAGGGTTTTTTCTTGCCCCCTCTTCACTCTCCTAATTACTTTTTTAAAGTACCCTCTACATTTTCTATACTCTTCTAGGGCTTCCGCTGTTTTCTGCCCTCTGTATCTGCCATAAGCCTCCTTTTTTCCCCTTATCCAATCCTCTATACCCCTTGACATCCAGGGTTCCCTGGACTTGCTGGTCCAATCCCTTCACCTTTACAGGAACATGTTGGCCCTGAACTCTCACTATTTCCTTTTTGAATGACTCCCACTGGTCTGATGTAGATTTTCCTACAAGTAGCTGCCCCCAGTCCACTTTGGCCAGATCCTGTCTTATATTGAAATCGGCCTTCCCCCAATTCAGGACCTTTATTTCCGGTCCATCTTTGTCTTTTTCCAAAGCTACCTTTAAATCTTACAGAGTTATGGTCACTATCCCCGAAATGCTCCCCCACTGACACTTCTACCACTTACCCGGCTTCATTCCCTAAGATTAGGTCCAGTACCGCCCCTTCTCTTGTAGGACATTCTACATACCGGCTCACAAAGCTCTCCTGGATGCACTTTAAGAATTCTGCCCCTTCTAAGCCTTTCACACTAAGACTACCCCAGTTAATATTGGGGAAGTTGAAATCCTCTATTACCCTATTATGTTTGCACTTCTCTTAGATTTGCCTACATATCTGCTCCTCTATCTCCTGCTGATTGTTTGGAGACCTATAGTACACCCCAGCAAAGTGATTGTCCCTGTTTGTTTTTAAATTCTACCTATATGGCCTTATTTGAGGAACCTTCTAAGATACCATCCCTCCCGACTGCAGTAACCGACTCCTTGATCAATAGTGCAATGTTACCTCCTCATTTACACCCCCTGTCACACCTGAAGATTCTATATCCTGGAATATTGAGCTGCCAGTCCTGCCCTTCCCTCAACCACATCTAAAACGTGCTATCCATGTAACTCTCAGCCTCGCGGATGCTCCGCTGTGTCTCCAGCTGACACTCAAGCTCCGAAACCCGTTGCTCAAGCTGGTCAAACCGGTGGAACTTCCTGCACATGTGGTCATCCAGACTGCAAGGAGTGTCTAAGGATTCCCACATGCTGCAGGCTGTACAACACACGGGACTGAGCTCCCTTGCCAGGCCTTTTGTTTGTTTTTAATTAAAAGATTATTTACTTAAATTTAAGCCAAGTAGAAATCTATTTAGTTTTTCTTAAAAAAAACAAACGCTGAGACTCTGGCCTCCTGTAATGTCGCTTTAAAGTGGGAAAAATACAACTTACCCATTACCTACCAATCAGCTCTCTCCCCTGTCCTGACATCACTCCTTTCGAATTCCAGCACCGCTGAGTGTCTGGGTGAGAACCGGTTCCCTCACAGGTAAACTCCGCTCCGCTCTTTATACAGCCACCCCGCTCCCTCACAGATAAACTCCGCTCCTGCTCTTTATACAGCCGCTCCGCTCCCTCATAGGTAAACTCCGCTCCGTCCCTCACAGGTAAACTCCGCTCCGCTCTTACTACAGCCGCTACGCTCCCTCACAGGTAAACTCCGCTCCTGCTCTTCATACAGCCGTTCCGCTCCCTCACGGGTAAACTCCACTCCTGCTCTTTATACAGCCGCTCCGCTCCCTCACAGGTAAGCTCCGCTCCGCTCTTTATACAGCCGCTCCTCTCCCTCACATGTAAACTCCGCTCCGCTCTTTATACAGCCGCTCCCGCTCCCTCACATGTAAACTCCGCTCCGCTCTTTATACAGCCGCTCCTCTCCCTCACAGGTAAACTCCGCTCCACTCTTTCTACAGCCGCTCCCACTCCCTCACAGGTAAACTCCGCTCCGCTCTTTATACAGCCGCTCCGCTCCCTCACAGGTAAACTCCGCTCCGCTCTTTATACAGCCGCTCCGCTCCCTCACAGGTAAACTCCGCTCCACCCTTTCTACAGCCGCTCCGCTCCCTCACAGGTAAACTCCACTCTGCTCTTTGTACAGCCAATCCGCTCCCGCTCCCCTCCCTTGCAGGTAAACTCCCGCTCTTTAGGTCCTCCTCCGCACTCTCTTCTAGGTGCTGCTGACTGCCTGTCCCAGGACCCTTCTCTCGCACTTTCCTCATCCAGGCAAGTGGGGAATATTCCATCACACTCTTGACTTGTGCATTGTAGATGGTGGACAGGCTTTGGGCAGTCAGGAGGTGAGTTACTCACCGCAGGATTCCTAGCCTGTGACCTACTCTTGTCGCCACATTATTTATATGGCTAGTCCAGTTCATTCTGGTTAATGGTACTCCCAGAATGTTGATAGTGGGGTGTTCAGCGATGGTAATGCCATTGAACATCAAGGGATGATGGTTAGATTCTCTCTTGTTGGAGATGGCCATTGCCTGGCACTTGTGTGGCATGAATGTTACTTGCCATTTGTCATCCCAAGCCTGGATATTGTCCAGGTCTTGCTGCATTTGGACATAGACTGCTTCAGTATCTGAGGAGTCGCGAATGGTGCTGAACATTGTGCAATCATCAGTGAACATCCCCACTTCTGACCTTATAATGGAAGGAAAGTCATTGATGAAGCAGCTGAAGATGGTTGGGCCGAGGACACTACCCTGAGGAACTCCTGTAGTGATGTCCTGGAGCTGAGATGACTGACCTCCAACAACCATAATCATCTTCCTGTGTGCTCGATATCACTCTAACTAGCGGAGAGTTTTCCCCCTGATTCCCATTGACTCCAGTTTTGCTCGGGCTCCTTGATGCCACACTCTGTCAAATGCGGCCTTGATGTCAAGGGCAGTCACTCTCATCTCACCTCGGGAGTTCAGCTCTTTTGTCCATGTTTGAACCAAGGCTGTAATGAGGTCAGAGTTGAGTGGCCCTGGCAGAACCCAAACTGGGCATCAGAGAGCAGGTTATTGCTGAGGAAGTTAGGGAGGCGGTGGCATAGTGGTACTGTTACTGGACTAGGGACCCAGGGTAATGCTCTGGGCAGCCACGTTTGAGTCCTACCACAGCACATGAAATTTGAATTCAATAAAAAATCTGGAATTAAAAGTCTGATGATGACCATGAAATTATTGCTGATTGTCATAAAAACCCATCTGGTTCTCTAAAGCCTTTTAGGGAAGGAAATCTGCCTCCCTTACCTGGTCTGGCCTACATGTGTCTCCAAACCCACAGCAATGTGATTGACTCTTAAATGCCCTCTGAACAAGGTTAATTAATGCTGGCCTAGATAGCAACGCCCACATCCCATGAATGAATTAAAAATAATTCCACTTGATAGCACTGTTGATGACCCCTTCCATCACTTGACTGATGATCAAGAGTAGACTGATGGGGCGGTAATTGGCTGGGTTGGATTTGTCCTGCTTTTTGTGTACAGGACATACCTGGGCACTTTGCCACATAGCCGGGTAGATGCCAGTATTGTAGCTGTACTGGAACAGCTTGGCTAGGGGCGCGGCAAGTTCTGGGGCACAAGTCTTCAGTTCTATTGCTGGAATATTGTCAGGGCCCAGAGCCTTTGCAGTATCCAGAGCCTTCAGCTGTTTCCTGATTTCACATGGAGTGAATCAAATTGGCTGAAGACTGGCATCTGTGATACTTGGGACCTCCGGAGGAGGCAGAGATGGATCATCCACTCGGCACTTCTGGCCGAAGATTGTAGCAAATGCTTCAGTCTTATCTTTTGCGCTGATGTGCTGGACTCCTCCATCATTGAGGATGGGGATATTTGTGGATCCTCCTCCTCCAGTGAGTTAATTGTCCACCACCATTCACGACCGGATGTGGCAGGACTGTAGAGCTTAGATCTGATCTGTTGGTTGTGGGATTGCTTAGCTCTGTCTATCACTTGCTGCTTATGCTGCTGGGCATGCAAGTAGTCCTGTGTTATAGCTTCACCAGGTTGACACCACGTTTTAGGTATGCCTGGTGCTACTCTTGGCATGCCCTCCTGCACTCTTCATTGAACCAGGGTTGATCCCCTGGCTTGATGGTAATGGTAGAGTGGGGGATATGCTGGGCCATGAGATTACAGATTGTGTTCGAGTACAATTCTGCTGCTGCTGATGGCCCACAGTGCCTCATGGATGTCTAGTCTTGAGTTGCTAGATTTGTTCGAAATCTATCCCATTTAGCACGGTAGTCGTGCCACACAACACGATGGAGGGTATCCTCAATGTAAAGACGGGTTTTCGTCTCCACAAGGACTGTGTGGTGGTCACTCCTACCGATACTGTCATGGGCAGATGCATCTGCAGCAGGCAGGTTGGTGAGGATGAGGTCAAGTAGGTTTTTCCCTCTTGTTGGTTCCCTCACCACCTGCCGCAGACACAATCTAGCAGCTATGTCCTTTAGGGTTCAGCCAGCTCAGTCTGTTGTGGTGCTACTGAGCTGCTCTTAGTGATAGACATTGAAGTCCCCATCCAGAATATATTCTGCGCCCTTGCCACCCTCAGTGCTTCCTCCAAGTGGTGTTCAACATGCTGAGGGAGGGTGGTACGTGGTAATCAGCAGGAGGCTTCCTTGCCCATGTTTGACCTGATGCTATGAGACTACATGGGGTCCGGAGTCGATGTTGAGGACTCCCAGGGCAACTCCCTCCCAACTGTATACCACTGTGTTGCCACCTCTGCTGGGTCAGTCCTGCTGGTGGGACAGGACATACCCAGCGATGGTGATGCTAGTGTCTGGGACATTATCTGTAAGGTACGATTCTGTGAGTTTGACTATGCCAGGCTGCTGGTTGACTAATCTGTGAGACAGCTCTCCCAATTTTGGCACAAGCCCCCAGATATTTGTAAAGAGGGCTTTGCAGGGTCGACTGGGCTGAGTTTGCCGTTGTCATAAATGAGCCACATTATGAGCTTGATTGATTATCTTAAATTGGGGTTGTTTGTGTAGCTATTGGCACACTCAGGATTGTCCAGCAAGTGCTGCCCAATTGCAGAATCATATCTAACAATAAACATGTTGTTTTGGGTTTTGCAAACGTGGACTGGTTGAGTACAGTCTGTATTCTGCCTATTATGAACAGCCAAAGGAACATGTTGTTCCATTCGATCAGCCAATCATTGGGAAGTACGGTCTACATACCTGGTATCACCCTGGCACTGAAATTCATACATGATGTTGCTCAATTGTGTGGTGGGCAGAAAGCTTTTCTGGACCGACGGCAGCTTCCTGTTAGTGGAAAATAGCACTTGCACGGCCACTGCATTGTAGCAGCATGAAACTGCTTGCTGAATCCATTGATTGAAGTTTTTGAGATACTTTGCCTTTCCAGGGTAAATTTGAGATGTACCGGGCACTTTTCAAGTACGCAAATGTTTTGGCCCATTTGTGAGTTTGCGTGATTCACAATGAACAATGATCTGATCTGGACAGCCATTGTCCCGTAGGGCAGCTTTGATGTGCTCTTTTTCGGCATCAAGCGTGCAAGGTGCGCAGACCCTGATTACAAGATTGCTAATAAGACCAATCTTATAGCGTGTGGAGCTATATGAATCCCAATGTGTATGTTGACTGCTTCCACTAAAAGGATGCTGTCATTAGTCCAAAAAGTCGTTTTTCCAACAACATAATTGAACAATGTTGTGTATGAATTTCAGTGCCAGTGTGATACCAGGTGTGTAGGCCATACATCCCAGTGTTTGGCTGACTGAATCAAACAACATATTCCTTCGACTGTTCGTAATAGACAAGAGTACAGTCAGTAATCAACCAGCCAGTGTTTGCAAAACCCAAAACAAAATGTCTACTGTTTGATGTGATTCCGTGGCTGGGTAGCACTTGCTGAATAATCCTGAGTGCGCTCATAGCTACACTAACAACCAATTTAAGATAAAAACAGAATTACCTGGAAAAACTCAGCAGGTCTGGCAGCATCGGCGGAGAAGAAAAGAGTTGACGTTTCGAGTCCTCATGACCCTTTGGCAGAACTGGTTCAGTTCTGCTGAAGGGTCATGAGGACTCGAAATGTCAACTCTTTTCTTCTCCGCCGATGCTGCCAGACCTGCTGAGTTTTTCCAGGTAATTCTGTTTTTGTTTTGGATTTCCAGCATCCGCAGTAGTTTTTTGTTTTTACCAATTTAAGATAATCAGCCAAGATCATAACATAGCTCATTTATGCTTGCTAGAAGTGACATACATTCATATGCAGGGACCTGTTCTCTGGAAACAAAAGGAATATGTTCAAGCCTTGCACATTTTTTTGAATTACCTGGGAGCTTGGGGAGTCTATAATTCCCTCCTGTTTTCTCCATGGCAACACATTGACCAATTAGAGTGAACTGGGTAACCAATCAGCACTCTTTTCTTCTGTAGTATAAATTGTTGTGATCTTTTGAATTTGGCATTCTTGTGTTTGTCCTGATGAGTCCAAGATGAAAAGCCACAGCTCTTTTCAGCAATATGCTTCAGCAGTGGCACTAGCCCCATTATGTTCTTTGTTCCTTTGAAAAATTGCATGCAGTTGTGGATTTTTATTGAAGATCATTACGAGTATTACCAATTTTAATGGGTCAGGCCCTGTTTGATTTCCTGTAAATTGGTAAGACTGTTAGAACTGAAGGACTTTGAACTTATGAAAATAATGGACAAGAAAAGACCCACTGGCCTCATCTAGTATGTTGTGTGGCATTATGATGTCTTACACATCACAATACCGACACTCCCCACATTACTCAAAACCATCTAAGCACTCAATTGGAGGGAAAAAAAGACAAAACTCATAACCCCCAGAACAATTAAGGTGAGGAAAAATGTTAACTTCCTCCCTAATCCCCTTAGATGATCAAAGCTCGTCCTGAATGAATATAGTCACTTCATCTGCAACAGCCTTTATCAAAAATAAACATTAGCCATATTGCCAGGTGTCTGATTGTTCTAATGAAGTGTAGCAGGATTCTTATTTGTTATTTAGAAAGCAATAGTAATCTCATTGCCCCCTTCAGAGCATATAGACACTAGACATTCAGGGCAAATGCATAGCCCTGAGGTATTAACACTAGCTTGCATTTTCTTGCTGATTTTTGATGGCATGGTAATATTTAACATCAGTAAATTGAGCATCAATTTTGCCAATAAATGTGGGTGAACATGATTAGTGGGGTGGGGGTGGTTGCACAACTAAAAGGCGAATTTTGAACATCCATGTGATCAGCCCATGGAAAGAGTGAGTTGGGCGCCTACTGTCTGCTGTGGGACACCTGGTCTATTTTGAAGACCAAGCCTCATTCATATAGAACAGGCCTGGAAAATGGGGCCTTGACTAAGCTTGCTGGCTTCAGGCCAGTGTGAAATCAGCTTGCCTGGAGACCAACCTGATTGGCAGAAAGATAGGTCCAGAGAATGTACAATTGATGAGGGGATTGCAAGGCCAAGAGCAGTGGCCCACATAATTCTACTGGAGCCTAGGCCCTGCTTCTCCTGACTCTACAAAGATCATTTTGAAACTTAACCTTCTCAGATCTATGGCCTGACAGTTTCTCCTCAGTCAGACAGATCGAGCATGTACAGTGAAAGTCTGTACCAGCTCCAATGGTAAATCCGTTATTTACCCTGAGGCTCACTATCCTTGTATACTGAGACCATATCAGTTGTAGGAAATGTCTGATTGTTTATAAAAACTTCACTGAGCACAAGTCAAAAGTACCATGGGCCAGAGCTTAAGTTCCACAGATCAGATTACTACCTCCTACAATGACTCAATGCCTGGGAAGGAAGAGCAAGGAACATGTCCTATATTTTAAACATCTTATACAGTGTTTAATGTAATTGGTGTTTTCCATAAGCAATGTTTACCAATAACTACCACCCCTAGAGTGTTATATCTCTTCATTGATATTTAAATACTTAAATGTTGAGAAATGAGATGGGAATAAGGGAACAGTAGTGTAGTGGTTTTGATGCTAAACGAGTAATCTAACAATACAGTTAGAACATGATTTCAAATTCCACCATGGCAGTTTGGAAATTTAAAATCAGTGATAAATATCTGAAAATAAAAATCTAGTGTAATTTTAAAAAGTGCTCATGGAATATTGTAAAAACCCAAATGGTTCACTAACAGCCTTTCAAGAAGAAAACATGCTGTCCTTGCACAGTTTAGATGACATATGACCCCAGTTCCATGCCAATGTGGTTGACTTTAACTGCCATTTGAAGTATCTTTAAGCACTAGAAATAATCAAATTGATTTCAATAGTTCAAGAAGAGGCCGACAACCACCTTTTCAGGGCAACTAGAGATAAGCAATAAATACCAACCTTGCAAGTGATACCCATATCCCAAGAATGAATTGTCAAAAATTAATTCATGAAATGTAACACTTTAAGCAGCGAATGTAGGTTATATTTTATAACATTGGAACCTGTAAGATTAGCTCTACAACATATTAGCATTTGAAAATCATTAACTGTCCAACAAACATTAATAGATAATATTTATTCAGTGTATACTATCAAACCTGAGCTCCTCCGTGGTGAATACTGCAGTCCAGATTGATGGATGGGGCTTTGAGGAGATGGAGAAAAGGTGTCACAGGCGTGTGCGTCAATAAAATTCATTTTATCTGCTTCGGAGAAGATCTGAGTCACTGTCTGCAGGAGATTGGGACTGCTTACAGCTGAACAAAGTGCCTACGAAACAAGAACACGGAGTTAAATCTTCCTTCAGAGCTATTACTGGTGACAAGTTATGAACCTGTGAGGGAGTTGCAACGTATTGAAAATTTCATTGTGCATTTTTTCGCTTACTACAAGAACTTCACAGGATTGGATGTCAAGGTTCCCTTTAAGCTGCATGTATGTACAGTGGCACACCTGGGATGTGGTGGCATAGTGGTATTGTCACTTGGCTAATAATCCAGAGACCCAGCATAATGCTCTGAGGGCCTGGGTTCAGATCCTACTAAGGCAAAAAAAAAGTCCAAAAAAACCCATCTGGTTCACTAATGCCCTTTTTAGAGAAGGAAATCTGCTGTCTTTGCCTGGTCTCTGGACTACATGTGACTCCAAATCAAAAGCAATGTAGTTGACTCTTAAATGCCCTCTGAAATGGCTGAGCAAGCCGCTCAACTGTGCCAAACCGCTACGAGGTCTATAAGGAATGGAACTGGACCACCCGGCATTGACTTAGGAAACGGAAACCATACAGCAAACTCAGCCCTGTCGACCCTGCAAAGTCCTCTCTACTAACACCTGGGGGCTTGTGCCAAAATTGGGAGAGCTGCCTCACAGACTAGTCAGACTAGTCAAGCAACATCAATAACAATAGCCCGACTCACAGAATCATACCTTGCAGATAATGTTCCAGACATCACCATCACCATCCCAGAGTATGTCCTGTCCCACTGGCAGGACAGACCGAGCAGAGGTGGTGGCACAGTGGTATACACTCAGGAGGGGGTTGCCTTGGGAGACTGCAACATCAACTCAGGACCCCATATGGAGTCTCAGATGAAGAGGGAACCAAAAGGGAAAAGCGAACTCATCCTCACCAACCTGCCTGGCACCATCTGTCCTACCCATCTGTCCATGGGTAGCACAACACTCCTGCTACTGAACTTGGCAGCAATCTCCAGCTTTGTCTTATTCTTTTTTAAGGCAGGCATCCTCCTCTCATCGCAGGGCAGCCAATCCCATTTTGGGCCCTGACAGCCCACAACATGAAATCCAGGGAGCCATCAGTGAAACTAGGTACAGGCTTGGCACATTGTAACTGCATTTCTACACTTACTTTCATCCTCCCCATTACCACAGTCCATCCACTGTCACCTTTACAGTTTCCCTTTAAATAATTCCACTGATATTGTGCCATGGGCATCATCACCAAAACCTCTTCTGTGAGCAGGAAAACCAGAATTCAGATACAAATACAGTGACTGCCCTAAAAAGACACAGACAGACTCAGTGCTGAAACTTCCTGCTATCAGACACCCCACTCCACAATGTAGGACCGGGTATATAAGAAGAAATATTGTGTGCTTGTGATAAAGGGACGGCAATAATCACAGGTGATTTTAATGTACACGTAAACTGGAAAAATCAGACTGGCAGTTGTAGCCTGGATGAGAAGTTCTTAGAATGCTTTCAAGATAGTTTCTTCGAGCAGCATACCTTGGAACCAACCAGAGAGCTGGTTATATAACACTTGGTATTGTGTAATGTGACAGGATTAATTAATGGTCTCAGAGTAAAGGCTCCTCTAGGTAGCAGCGACCACAATATGATTGAATCTTACATCCAGTTTGCGAGGGAGGAGAGTGGGTCTGAGACTAGCATCTTAAACTTAAATAAGGGCAACTATGTGGGGATGAAAGCTGGGCTAGCTGAAGTGAACTGGGAAACTAGGCTAGGGGATAGATCAATAGAGAAGCAATGACAGACATTTAAGGGGATATTTCAGAATATTCAAAATAAGTATATTCCTATTATAAAGAAAAATTCTAAGGGGAGGAGCCATCATTCGTGGTAACTAAAGAAGTTAAGAAAAGCATCAAACTTAAGGAAAAAGCACAAAGGTGAGTGGCAGGACAGATGATGGACAGAATATAAAGAATGGCAGAGAATAACTATAAGGTGAATCAGGAGAAAGAAATTAGAGAATGAGTGGAAGCTAACAAGAAATATAAAAATCAAAAGTGAGTTTCTACAGGTATTTAAACAGGAAAAGAGCAATTAAAATGAGTGTTGGTCCTCTAGAAAGTGACAGTGAGGAGTTAATAGTAGATAATAAGGAAATGGCGGATGAAATGAACAAATATTTTGCTTCTGTCTTCACTATAGAGGATTAAAGTAAACTTTCCAGTAACAGTCGTAAATCAGGAGGTGGGAGGGAGAGGGGAACTTTGTGAAATTGAAATCACAAGGGAAATGGTACTGAGCAAATTGATGGAGCTTTGGGCTGACAAGTCTCTGGGTCCCGATGGACTACACCCTAGAGTCTTAAAAGAGGTGGTGAATGAGGTAGTCGATGCGCTGGTATTAATTTTCCAAAATTCACTAAATTCTGGAAAGGTTCCATCAGACTGGAAAGTAGCAAATATAACCCATCTATTCAAGAAGGGATGGAGGCAGAAAACAGGAAACTATAGACCAGTTCGCTTGATGTCTGTCATGGGGAAGTGTTGGAATCGATCATTAAGGAGGTTATAGCTGGGCACTTAGAGAAACTCAAGGTCATCGGGAAGAGTCAATATAGTTTTGTGAAAGGGAAATCATATTTAATCAATTTATTGGAGTTTGTTGAAGGAATAACATGCGCTGTGGATAAAGGGGAGCCTGTAGACATGCTTAACTTGGATTTCCAGAAGGCATTTGATAAGGTACCACATCAAAGGCTATTACAGAAAATAAAAACTCATGGTGTAGTGGGTAACATATTAGCATGGATAGAGGATTGGCTGGCTGGCAGAAAGCGGAGAGTATGCATAAATTAGTCCTTTTCTGATTGGCAGGATGTGACGAGTGGAGTCCCACAAGGGTCTGTACTGGGGCCTCAATTTTTCACAATTTACATCAATGACTTAGATGAGGGGAGTGAAGACATGGGAGCTAAATTTGTAGATGACACAAAGATAGGTAGGAAAGTATGTTGTGACGAGGACATAAAGAGGTTGCAGACGGACATAGATAGGTTTAATGAATGGGAAAAAGTACGGGAGATAATGTGTGAAAATGTGCAAAAATGTGAAGTTGTAGACTTTGGCAGGAAGAATAAAAAAGCAGAGTATTACTTAAACAGAGAATGGCTACAAAATTCTGAGCTGTACAGGGATATAGGTGTTCTGGTGCATGAGTCACGAAAAATTAGTATGTAAACGTTTCACTCCATGTGATATCGAGAAATGGCTGGAGGCACTGTATAATGCAAAGGCTATGGACCCTGACAATATTCCAGCAATAATACTGAAGACTTGCGCTCCAGAACTTGCCGTGCCCCTAGCCAAGCTGTTCCAGTACAGCTTCAACTCTGACATCTACCTGGCTATGTGGACAATTCCCCAGGTATGTCCTGTATACAAAAAGCAGGACAAATCCAACCCCCAGCAATTACCACCCCATCAGTCTACTCTCGATTAACAGTAAAATGATGGAAGGGGTTATCAACAATGCTATCAAGCAGCACTTGCTTAGCAATAACCTGCTCACTGACGTCCATTTTGGGTTCTTCCAGGGCTATTCAGCTCCTGACCTCATTACAGATTTGGTTGAACTCCCGGTTGAGGGGAGAATGACTGCCCTTGACATCAAGGAGCCCTATCAAAATTGGAGTCAATGGGAATCAGGGGGAAAACTCTCTAGGTATGTGCTAGGTATGACTGGTTGGAGTCAGACCTAGCACAAAGGAAGATGGTTGTGGTTGTTGGAGGTCAGTCATCTCAGTTCCAGGACATCACTGCAGGAGTTCCTCAGGGTTGTGTCCTCGGCCCAGCCATCTTCAGCTGCTTCATCAAGGACCTTCATTCCATCATAGCGTCAGAAGTGGGGATGTTCGCTGATAATTGTACAATGTTCAGCACCATTCACAATTCCTCAGATACTGAAGTAATTCACATCCAAATGCATCAAGACTTGGACAATATCCAGGCTTGGGCTGACAATTGGCAAGTAACGTTTGCGCCACACAAGTGTCAGGCAATGACCATCTCCAACAAGAGAGAATCTAACCATCACCCCTTGATGTTCAATGGCATTACCATCACTGAATCCCCCACTATCAACATCCTGGGGATTACCATTGACCAGAAACCGAACTGGACTAGCCATGTAAATACTGTGGCTACAAGAGCAGGTCAGAGGCTGGGAATCCTGCGATGAGTAACTCACCCCCTGACTCCCCAAAGTCTGTCCACCATCTACAAGGCACAAGACAGGAGTGTGATGGAATACTCTCCACCTACCTGGATGAGTGCAGCTCCCACAACACCCAAGAAACTTGATATCGTCCAGGACAAAGCAGCCACTTGATTGACAGCCCATCCACAAACATTCACTCCCTCCACCAACGACACACAGTAGCAGCAGCGTGTACCATCTACAAGATGCACTGCAAGAACTCACCAAGCCTCCTTAGACAGCACCTTCCAAACCCACAGCCACTACCATCTAGAAGGACAAGGGCAGCAGGTAGATAGGAACATCATCACCTGGAAGTTCCCCATTAAGCCACTCACCATCATGACTTGGAAATATATCGCCGTTCCTTCACTGTCGCTGGTCAAAACCCTGGAACTCCCCCTGCCAAACAGCACTGTGGGTGTACCCTCACCACATGGACTGCAGTAGTTCAAGAAGGCAGCTCACCACCACCTTCTCAAGGGCAATTAAGAATGGCCAATAAATGTTGGCCTAGCCAGTGAAACCCACGTTGGCTGCAATGGTGGCTTTTCACATCGTATCATCCCAATCCCAACTCATTAATCATGCATTGCTGAGAAACACATCGATTTGATAGCGGGTAGACTTTCATTTGCCTGCCACACCGTCACCTCGCCACTTCCTCATGCTGGACATATTTAAAGTGCAGCCGCACGCACACCTCTCAGTGCTTCCAGCCCAGATGCTGCTGCACAGAAGACATGGTCCGGAAAGGCAAGAAGACTGCAGTTCCCAATTCAATGACACGTCCCTGAAACACCTTTTGGATGCTTGGAAGCCGGCTGTGATGTCCTCTACCCCCTCTCTGGCCGCAGGAGGGGCACCAATCTCACCACTCTCACTTAGGAGGGAGTGGCAGTGGTGATCAGTGTCAATGTTACACAGAAGAGGTTGGCCATTCAATGCAGATAGAGGATGAATGATCTCAAACGTGCAGCCAGGGTAAGGCAATCATCTCATCTCTCTAAACTCACCCACTCACACATTCACTGGCATCTCACTCACTGCCAGCTCAAGGAACATCACCACTCTCTCTCTCACACACACCCTCACATCTCCATCTGGCCTCATCTCCCCTGGAGACTGCCTCCTCAGCCCTCACCATCTTGAGGCCACTTGCACAGATCAACATGTGCCCCACACACACCCTGATATACACCCCTTTCCCCAGTACAGCCCTCACCCTGCAGCCTCTTCCCTTGCCTGAGGCCACTTCTCCCCCTTCCCCAAGCAAGCCCTAGCCCTGCAGTCACTGAAAAGCCTCCCCTGCCTGATGGCTGGTCTGGTAGACAGAGACCTGCCCATGAGCCCCCCTAAAAGTGATGCGGTGCTACCTATGAAGCCTGGCGCCGATGATGACTGCGAGTGCTGACTGCAGCGAGGTAGGAAAACAAACCTCGCAGTCCTGAGTGAAGTGCAGCCCACCAGGTGCATGTTGCTTATGTACAGTTGTGAAACACATCGGAGTGATCTAGCGTGGTCCAGGGGGGAATGATTACGGCAACCTGGGCTTATAATGATATGCAGTTACATTACAATGAACTTCCCAACGTCCAAGGGGCAGAGTAGGCGATTGCAAACTGGTTTTATGACATCATGAAACTGATCTTTGGCCTTCTCAGCATATTGTCTGCTCATGCCGCCAAACACGCCCGCCGCCAATGGGCACGGAAAATTCCACCCAACGTTTCGAGTCCGTATGACTCTTCTTTACAGCTAAAGGTGTCCTGAAGAAGAGTCATCGGAACTCAAAATGTTAACTCTGTTTCTCTCCACAAATGCTGCCAGACCTGCTGAGTTTTTCCAGCATTTTCTGTTTTAATTGCTTCCACTGAAATTTAGAAGAGTGAGGGGTGATTTGATTGAAGTATACAAGATCCTGGAAGACAAAAGGATGTTTCCTCTTGTGGGTGAGTCCAGAACTAGGAGGCAGTGTTTTAAAATCAGGGCCGCCCTTTTAGGACAGAGATGAGGAGAATTTTTTTCTCTCAGAGGGCTGTGCGACTTTGGAACTCTCTGCCTCAGAAGGTGGTGGAGGCGGAGACATTGAATATTTTTAAGGCAGAGGGAGGTAGATAGATAGAAAAAGTTCATTAGGTTGATCCTGGGTATGGAGGGATTTTATGAGGAGAGGTTGAGTAGTTTGAGCCTGTGCTCATTGGAATTTAGAAGAATGAGAGGTGACCTTATTGAAACATACAAGATCCTTAGGGGCTTGACAGGGTAGATGCTGAGAGGTTGTTTCCCCTTGTGGGAGAGTCTAGGACCAGAGGGCATAATCTCAGAGTAAGGGGTCGCCCATTTAAAAAAGAGATGAGGAGGAATTTCTTCTCCCAGAGGGTAGTGAATCTGTGGAATTCTTTACTGCAGAGGGCTGTAGAGGTTGGGTCGTTAAGTATTTTCAAGGCTGAGATAGACAGATTTTTAATCAGTAAGGGAATCAAGGGTTATGGGGAAAAGGCAGGAAAGTGGAGTTGAGAATTTTCAGATCAGCCATGATCTCATTGAATGGTGGAGCAGACTCGATGGGCTGAATGGCCTACTTCTGCTCCTACGTCTTATGGTCTTATTGCCTTGGGAATCAAAGGTTATCGGGGGTACATGAAAATGTGGAATTTGAAACACAAACAGATCTGCCAGGATCTAATTGAATGGCAGAGCAGGCTCGAGGGGCCGAATGGCCTGCTTCTGCTCCTATTTCAAATGTTCATATGTTCACTCCCTGCTCCCAGTGCGCCACCACATCAAAATTCCCCCCAATTTGTTAATTGAAATGTATCCCAGACTGTTGAGGGAGGCAAGAGAAGAGATATCATGGGCCCTGGCAGTAATTTTCAAATCCTCTCTGGCCACAGGTGAGGTGCCAGAGGACTGGAGGACTGCTAACGTTGTCCCATTGTTAAAAAAGGGAGGAAGGGATAGACCAGGAAATTACAGGCCAGTCAGTCTAACCTCGGTGTTCCTAGAAAGAATTCTGAGGGACAGAATATATCTGCACTTGGAGAGACACGGATTAATCAGGGATAGTCAGCGTGGATTTGTTAAGGGAATAAAAGCAAAATAATGTGGATGCTGGAAATGTGAAACAAAAACATGAATAGCTGGAAAAACTCAGCAGGTCTGACAGCGTCTGTGGAGAGGAACACAGTTAACTTTTCGAGTCCATATGACTCTTCATCAGAACTGAAGAGAAATAGAAATGAGGTGAGATATAAGCTGGTTGAGGGGGGTGGGACAGGTGGAGCTGGATAGAGGCCCAGTGATAGGTGGAGGCAAAGGAGAGATTGACAAAGGTGTCATAGACAAAATGACAAAGAGGTGTTGACGGTGGTGATATTGGCTAAAGGATGTGCTAATGGTGACATTAAGGGTAGCAAGCAGAACGAGCAAGGTACACATAGCCCTAGTGGGGGTGGAGTGGGGGGAAGGGATCGAAATAGGCTAAAAGGTAGAGATAAAACAATGGATGGAAATAAATTAAAAAATAATAATAGAAATAGGTGGGAAAAGAAAAATATATTAAAAAATATATAATAATTATGAGAAAGAAAGGGGATCAGAAAGCGGGTGAGGATGGAGGAGAGAGTTCATGATCTCTCTCATGACTGGAGGAACAGCACCTCATCTTCCAACTGGGCATTTTACAGCCTTCCGGACTGAATATTGAGTTCAACAACTTCAGATCATGAACTCTCTCCTCCATCCCCACCCCCTTTCCGATCCCCTTTTTTCTCATAATTATTATATTTTTTATATTTTATTAAAAAGTCTGTTTCTAGTGGGGTTCCACAGGGCTCGGTGCTGGGGCCCTTGCTGTTTGTGGTGCACATAAATGATTTGGACTTAAATTAAATCAAGAATTACACGAAAATTGTTAGGGTGGTAAATAGTGAGGAGGATAGCCGTAAACTGCAGGAGGATATCAATGGACTGGTCAGGTGGGCAGAGCAGTGGCAAATGGAATTCAATCCAGAAAAGTGTGAGGTAATGCACTGGGGGAGGGCTAACAAGGCAAGGGATTACACTATGATGGTAGGACCCTGGAAAGTAGCAAAGATCAGAGGGACCTTGGTGTGCATACGCACAAATCCCTGAAGGTAGCAGGGCAGGTTGATAAGGTGGTTAAGAAGGCATATAGGATACTTGCCTTTATTAGCCCAGGCATAGAATATAAGAGCAGGGAGGTTATGATGGATAAAAGCAAAGCTCTGAAGAAGAGTCACATGGACTCAAAACATTAACTCTGTTTTGTTTTCTCTCCATAGAGGCTGTTACACCCGCCGAGTTTTTCCAGCATTTTCTGTTTTTGTTTGCTGGAACTTTATAAAACACTGGTTAGGCCACAGCTGGAGTACTGTGTGCAGTTCTGGTCACCACATTATAGGATGTGATTGCACTGGAGAGGGTGCAGAGGAAATTTACCAGGATGCTGCCTGGGCTGGAGGGTTTGAGCTATGAGGAAAGATTGGATAGGCTGGGGTTGTTTTTCTTGGAGCAGCGAAGGTTGAGAGGGACCTGATTGAGGTGTATAAGATTATGAGGGGCATAGATAGGGTGGATAGGAAGGCACTTTTCCCATTAGTAGAGGGGTCAATAACCAGGAGGCATAGATTTAAGGTAAGAGATAGAAGGCTAAGAGGGGAGTTCAGGAGAAATGTTTTCACCCAGAGGGTGGTGGGAGTCTGGAACTCACTGTCTGAAAGGGTGGTTGAGTCAGAAACTCTCGTAACATTTAAGAAGTATTTAGATATTCACTTGGTTTCCATAGCTTCCAGGGCGATGGGTCAAGTGCTGGAAAATGGGATTAGTGTAGTCAGATCTTTGTTGACCAGTGCAGACACGATGGGCTGAATGGCCTCCTTCTGTGCTGTAAACGTCTATGAGAATTGTGGCATTTACATTCTGAAAACAGGAAGCGAGTTTATTTCTTTCTGTGAACTTGTTGTTAGGCTTGAATCCAAGTTTTCTGGACATAGTGTGAAAAAATGGAAAAGTCACATTAGATTTAAGAAGGGTTGCCCTGTACCTGTAGCCAAAGTACAGTAACATAAATCATATATACTCTATATATCGCAAAAAAACAGAACAACTTGATGCTGTTAATTGTTGAGTGAATTACTGATACACACATCTTGTCGTCTTATTATTGAATGCATTTACCCCCCCAAAAAAAATCAGAAATCTTTACCTTAATCACCTCCTCCTGCATTGCAAATTTAGGATGATGTTGTCTGTAAATGCCATCTCTATATTTTAGCATAATGAATTCCCTCCGTCTCTCAATTGTGGCATCTGTATCCAGCTCCTCTCCCGGAGTCACTCGCGCTGCCCAGAACCTATTTGCTTTCTCATTACCCAACTGAAGGAAGAGCTGTAAGAGAAAGGAGATGCAATACTCCATTCAATAATGATACCACAAACATTTTTATGTAACCATTTAAAAACTCTAGGGCCAGGACTTTATGACCCCTCTTGCCTGGCTGGATATTACAGTCCCGGTGAACTGAATGGAGATTTAAATGACTCGCTGCTTCTGCCAGGGGGAGGCACACCATGGCGAGGCTATAAAATCCTGGCCCAGGTTCACTTATGGTCCAATTGTATGATACTTTGGGCAGAGTTGTAGTCCTTTTGTATTCCTGTATGGGCTGAATGACCTCTTCAATAGTATTAACTTTGTGACAGTAAGAACTTCTACAACTATCTAAAAAGGAAGAGAGTAGCTAAAGCAAATATTGGCTCTGTAGATGATGAGACTGGGAAATTAATAATGGGAAACAAGAAAATGCAGAGACTTTGAACAACTATTTTGTTTGTGCCTTCATGGTTGAAGACACAAAAAGCATTTTAAGAATAAATCAGTGGCAAAAGGGAGGAACTTAAAACAATCACAATCACAAGGGACAAAGTACTGGGAAAACAAATGAAACTAAAGGCTGACAAGTTCCCTGACTGCATCCTAAGGTCTTAAAGGAAGTGGCCTCAGAGATAGTGCAAACATTGGTTGTAATCTTCCAAAATTCCTTTGATTCTGGAAAGATCCCAGTGGATTAGAAAACTGCAAATTTAACAGCACTATTCATACAAGGAAGGAAACAGAAAGCAGCAAACTATAGGCCAGTTAGCCTAACATCTATCATTGGAAAAATAATTGGAATCCATTATTAAGGAAGTCGTAGCAGGGCATTTAAAAAATCATTATACAATCAAACTGAGTCAACATGATTTTAAGGAAGGGATGTAACAAGCAGGATAGATAAAGGGGAACCATTAGATTTAGTGGATTTAGACCAAAAGTCATTCAATAAGGTGCCACATAAAAGGTTACAACACAAGATATTAGCTTATGGTGTTGGGAGTGATATATTAACACTATCAGAGGATTGGTTAACTATCAGGAAACAGAGAGTCAGGATAAATGGATCATTTTCAGGTTAGCAACTAGTAAAGTGCTGCAGGGATTAATGCTGGAGCCTAAATTATTTATGTTCTATGTTGGTGACTTAAATGAAGAGAGCGAGTGTATTGTAGCCAAATTTGCTGATGATATAAATATAGGTATAAAAGCAAGTTGTGAGAAGGTTACAAAGAGTCTGCAAAGGGATATAGATAGGTTTAGTGAGAGGGCAAAAATTTGGCAGATGGAGTATAATGTGGGAAAATGTAAGGTTGTTCATTTTGATAGGAAGCATGGAAAAGAAAAATATTACTTAAATAGACAGAGACTGCAGAATGTTGCGGAACAGAGGGATCTGAGTGCTCTCATACACGAATCGCAAAAAAAACTATGTATGTACAGCAAGTAATTAGGAAGGCAAAGGGAATTTTGGCCTTAATTGCAAGAGGGATGGAGTATAAAATTAGAGAAGTCTTACTACTACTGTACAAGGCGATGGTGAGGCCGCACCTGGAGTACTGTGTACTGTTTTGGTCTCCTTATATGTGCATTGGAGGCAGTTCAGAGAATGCTCTCCAGTTGACTCCTGAGATGAAGGGGTTATCTTATGAGGAAAGGTTGAGCAGGTTGGACCAATATTCATCGGAGTTTAGAAGAATGAGACGTGATTTTACTGAAATATATAAGATCCTGAGGAGACTTGACAGGGTAGATGTTGTTTTCCTTCATGGGGGAACCCAGGTCTAGGAGGAAAAGTGTCAAAATAAGGGTGCAGTGTTCAACGGTTTGATTGATCTGTGTTTGATTGTATGAATCTGTTCCCTGGACTATGTAACTGTATTTGATTGCTTAAGCCTGTGGATAGAGCTAGAGAGATAAGAAATCTGAGAAGATTCAAGAAAGACCTGAGGCTTTGAGCTGAGACCATGCGTGTACAGAAACTCCTGAAGTTCTGAGATATTTTAAAGTATTGTAAATCAACCTGTTGTAGGTTTGGAACTGGTGTCAGCTCTGCATTGTTCTGAGATAAATCAGACATAAAAGATACACAGCAAACCAGTGAATATATAACAAAAGTGATGACAAGGATGGTTCCAGAACTATTTCTTTCATCATGAGGGGAACCCCCCCATGACATAGGAGTGATAGATTTCAGGTTTCAAAAACTACTTGTCCCCTACAGCAGAGACAGTCTGGATGTAGCAGTGATTCATAAGAAAGCGTACGTTGTCTCAGAACAAAAGGTCAGTGAATATTTGAGCAGCTCTCAGAAGGTACATCAATGTTTAATACGACAGTAAATGTTCTCGGAAAATACTTTGGGCCAAGAGAGAACAGAGGGAGATGAGGTGGATTTACCCACAGAAAGTTGTAGTGAACCAGAAAAAGATACACTTGGAAGTGTGAGGATTGTGAAGTTTTGTTTCATATTGCCTTAACCCTGCAGAGACATCCACTGATGTATCACATTTGAAAGCTTGTTCATTGTTATGCATGTGAAAAAGCCTTTTTGACTCCCTCTGTGCTTAAGAGTCATAAAAAGACACATACTGGAGAGAAGGAGAAGATTTGTCCACATTGTGGCCAAAGATTTTCCAGCAATGGAACTTTACGTGTGCACATTTGAACACACACAGGAGAGCACTCCTACCTGTGTTCCTATTGTGACAATGCTTTCAATGAGAATAATGGATTGAAGATGCACATGAGAACATAAACTCCAGAAAAACCTTACCAGTGCTCAGAATGTAACAAGGCTTTAGTCAGCTAAGGGACCTAGATGAGGGCAGTGATTACGAGGATACATTTCTTTTTCCTATGAATGAGGTTGATCATCCACCTCATCAAATTGAACTTATAGGACCACAACTTCAAATTTGTAGATCTAATTGGAGGAAGCACTGAGGGTGGCAAGGGCGCAGAATGTGCCCTGGGTGGGTCAATGTCCATCACCAAGAATGGCTCGGTAGCATCGCTACTGACTGAGCTGTCTGAGTCCTAAATGACATAGCTGCTAGACTGGTTCTGCGACAGGTGGTAAGCGAACCAACAAGAGGGAAAAACAAGAGCACAAGTCTTCAGTACTATTGCCGGAATATTGTCAGTGCCCATAGCCTTTGCAGTGTCCAGTGCCTTCAGTCATTTCTTGATATCACGTGGAGTGAATTGAATTGGCTGAAGACTCACATCTGTGATGCTTGGGGACCTCCAGAGAGGCTGAGATGGATCCTCCCCTCGGCACTTCTGGCTGAAGATTGTAGCCAATGCTTCAGTCTTATCTTTTGCGCTGATGTGCTGGGCTCCCCCATCATTGAAGATGGGTATACTTGTGGAACATCCTCCTCCAGTGAGTTGTTTCATTCCCCACCACCATTCACAACTGGATGTGGCAGGACTGCAGAGCTTAGATCTGATCTGTTGGTTGTGGGATCGCTTAGCTTTGTCTATCACTTGCTGCTTGTGGTGTTTGGCACACAAGTAGTCCTGTCTTATAGCTTCGCCAGGTTGACACCTCATCTTTAGGTATGCCTGGTGCTGCTCCTGACAAGCCCTCCTGCACTCTTCATTGAACCAGGGTTGATGCCCTGGCTTGATGGTAATGGTAGAGTGGGGGATATGCTGGGCCATGAGGTTACAGATTGTGTTCGAGTACAATTCTGCTGCTGCTGATGGCCCACAGCGCCTCATGGATACTCAGTCTTGAGTTGCTAGATCTGTTCGAAATCTATCTCATTTAGCATGGTGGTAGTGCCACACAACATGATGGAAGGTATCCTCAATGTGTAGGCAGGTCTTTGTCTCCACAATGACTGTGCGGTGGTCACTCCTACTGATACTGTCATGGACAGATGCATATGCAGCAGGCAGGTTGGTGAGGATGAGGTCAAGTATGTTTTTCCCTCTTGTTGGTTCCCTCACCACCTGCCGCATACCCAGTCTAGCAGCTATGTCCTTTAGGACTTGGCCAGTTCGGTCAGTAGTGGTGCTGCCGAGCCACTCTTGGTGATGGACAGTGAAGTTCCCCACCCAGAGTACAGTCTGCTCCCTTGCCACCCTCAGTGCTTCCTCCAAGTGATGTTCAACATGGAGGAGCACTGATTCATCAGCTGAGGGAGGGCGGTATGTAGTAACCAGCAGGAGATTTCCTTGTTCATGTTTGACCTGATGCCATGAGACTTCATGGGGTCCGGAGTCGATGTTGAGAACTCCCAGGGCAATTCCCTCCCTACTGTATACCACTGTGTCACCACCTCTGCTGGGCCTGTCTTGCCGGTGGGACAGGACATACCCAGGGATGGTGATAAAAACAAAAAACTACTGCGGATGCTGGAAATCCAAAACAAAAACAGAATTACCTGGAAAAACTCAGCAGGTCTGGCAGTATCGGTGGAGAAGAAAAGAGTTGACGTTTCGAGTCGTGTGGACTCGAAACGTCAACTCTTTTCTTCTCCACCGATGCTGCCAGACCTGCTGAGTTTTTCCAGGTAATTCTGTTTTTGCCAGGGATGGTGATGGTGGTGTCTGGGACATTATCTGTAAGGTATGATTCTGTGAGGATGACTATGTCAGGCTGTTGCTTGACTAGTCTGTGAGACAGCCCTCCCGATTTTGGCACTAGCCCCCAGATGTTAGTAAGGGACATTTTGCAGGGTCGATAGGGCTGCGATTGCCGTTGTTGTTTCCGGTGCCTTGGTCGATGCCGGGTAGTCCGTCCGGTTTTGTTCCGTTTTTGTGACTTTGTAACGGTTTGTTACAACTGAGTGTCTGGCTCGGCCATTTCAGAGTCAACCACATTGCTGTGGGTCTGGAGTCACGTGTATGCCAGACCAGGTAAGGACAACAGATTTTCTTCCCTAAAGGACATTAGCGAACCAGATGGGCTTTTAAAACAATCGATGGAATGGTTTGTTAGGGGGAAGAAAGTAAGTAAGAATTTATGGTAACGGAGAATTTATTGAAAAGGAATGAATCTCCAGGCGACCAGGGCTACCAAGCACATTGGCAGTTAAAGGTTACCAGATGAACCTTGCACAGCCTTAAGGGCCTGCAAATAACAGAAAGGCCTTGGAGTCGGACTGTAGTCAGAGGATGGCAGTAACAACTAAGATTAAGTGTGCTCTTCAACAGATAGGGAAGAACAGATAGTCCTAGTTTAGGTAGGAGGGAAAGTCTCTGCCTAGGTGAAAACAAATAGGGACATACGGTGCATGTACTTGTTACCAGAGATGTCTGTTTAATGTAAACCTATATGTTGACGAGATCAGAATCTGGAAACTGTTCTTGTACGTGACCAATAATGTATAAATATGTTGAATACTTGTAGTTTAGCACAATGCTATCTCAAGCTGTATTGAGATGGTGCTCTCCTTGCAATTGCTCAGATAAACAACAGTGACCTGTACCTGAGACTCCTGTGGTCCATTTGTCAAAGTGACCACATCAGGTTTCATGGTCATCATTAGACTTTTAATTCCAGGTTTTTATTGAATTCAAATTCCACCATCTGCTGTGGCAGGATTTGCACCTGGGTCCCCAAAACATTACCCTGGGTCTCTGGGTTACTAATCTAGTAACAATACCACAATGCCATCGTCTCCCCCTAATCTATGAATTTACTAATCATACCTCCTCTGGAGTCACATGTAGGCCAGATCAGGTAAAGGCGAAAGGTTTCCTTCCCCTAAAGGGGATTAGTGAACCAGGTGCATTTTTACAACAATCAACATTAGACTTTTAATTCCAGTGTTCTATTGGATTCAAATTCCACCACCATCTGCCCGAACCCGCGTCTCCAGAGGTTTCTGGATTACTAGTCCAGCGACAATACCACTATGCCATCACATTATTTTGTTCTACAAAGGAATCAAAGCTTATGGGGAGCAGGCAGGAAAGTGGAATTAAGGCCATAATCAGATCAGCCATGATCTTACTGAATGGTAGAGCAAGCTCAAGGGGCTGAATGGCCTACTCCTGCTCCTATTTCTTATCTTCTCATATTTTCAGCAATTCTGTTTGACTTTGTCTTTTTGATTTTTATATTTCATTTTATTTTTTCACTGGTACCTGAAAGAAGTTTCCCAATAATAAAGAATTTTGGCAAATAGATATATTACACCGCATTATATGGGATGCACAGCATAGAAACAGACCATTTGACATAACCAGTCCATGTCACATACTTGGTTTGCTTCTTTTAGACTTGTTAGCCTGTGGTACAATTTTTGGTGTTTTATACTTTGAGATCCCTTTGTCCTTTGCCTCACTAGACTTGCACTTTCCAAGTATTAAGCCACCTCCCTATTCTTCCTGTCAAAATGTAGGACCTGATATTTATCTCTGTTGAACTTCACTTGCCAATTATTTGCCTATTCTGCAAGGTTATTAGTGTCCCTCCTGTAATGTGCTTCAGTCCTCCTCAGCATTGAGTATTCCGCCTCCCCCCCAACCCTGCCCCCCACCCCCACCCCCACCCCCACGGCCACGGCCAATTTGGTGTCACCTCAAAATTTAGAAATTGTGTTTTGATTCCAAAGTCTAAATGATTAATGTAAATTGTAAACAGCAGTGGCCCCAGCGCTGATCCTTGTGAAACACCACTTCCCACTTTCTGCCTTCCTGAATAACTACCCTTTATTACCATCTCTCCTTTCTGCCTTGAAGCAGCTAGCGATCCATTCTGCAAATGTATGGGAAATAATAACAGTGACATCCATAAGACCATAAGACATAGGAGCAGAAATTAGGCCATTTGGCCCATCGAGTCTGCTCCACCATTCAATCATAGCTGATAAGTTTCTCAACCACATTCTCCCGCCTTCTCCCCGTAACCTTTGATCCCCTTACCAATCAAGAACCTACCTATCTCGGTCTTAAAAACACTCAATGACCTGGCCTCCACAGCCTTCTGTGGAAATGAATTCCATAGATTCACCACTCTCTGGCTGAAGAAGTTTCTCCTCATCTCTGTTCTAAAAGGTCTTCCCTTTACTCTGAGGCTGTGCCCTCGGGTCCTAGTCTCTCCTACTAATGGAAACATCTTCCCCATGTCCACTCTATCCAGGCCTTTCAGTATTCTGTAAGTTTCAATCAGATCCCCCCTCATCTTTGTAAACTCCATTGAGTATAGACCCAGAGTCCTCAAACGTTCCTCATATGTTAAGCCTTTCATTCCTGGGATCATTCTCGTGAACCTCCTCTGGACCCTCTCCAGGGCCAGAACATCCTTCCTGAGATACGGGGCCCAAAATTGCTCACAATATTCTAAATGTGGTCTGACCAGAGCCCTATAAAGCCTCAGCAGCACATCCCTGCTTTTATATTCTAGTCCTCTCAAAATAAATGCCAGCATTGCATTTGCCTTCCTAACTACCAACTCAACCTGCAAGTTAACCTTAAGAGAATCCTGGACTAGGACTCCCAAGTCTCTTTGCACTCCAGATTTCTGAATTCTCTCCCCATTTAGAAAATATTCTATGCCTCTAATCTTCCTACCAAAGTGCATGACCTCACACTTCCCCACGTTGTATTCCATCTGCCACTTCTTTGCCCATTCTCCTAACCTGTCCAAATCCTTCTGCAGTCTCCCCGCCTCCTCAATACTACCTGTCCCTTCACCTATCTTTGTATCATCTGCAAACTTAGCCAGGATGCCCTCAGTTCCTTCATCTAGATTATTAATGTATAAAGTGAAAAGTTGTGGTCCCAACACTGACCCTTGCGGAACTCCACTAGTCACCAGCCACCATCCTGAGAAGGACTCCCTTATTCCCACTCTCTGCCTCCTGCCAGACAGCCAATCTTCTATCCATGCTAGTACCTTGCCTCTAACACCATGGGCTCTTATCTTACTGAGCAGCCTTCTGTGCAGCACCTTGTCAAAGGCCTTCTGGAAGTCCAAGTAGATAACATCCATTGGCTCTCCTTTGTCATTACCTCCTCAAAGAATTCTAACAGATTTGTCAGGCATGACCTCCCCTTGATGAAACCATGCTGACTTTGCCCTATTTTACCATGCACTTCCAAGTATTCTGAAATCTCATCCTTAATAATCCTTCTGACCTGTACAATTTCATTGGTCCATATACTTGTGTCCAATTTCAGACTTTGTACTTTTGAGATCGTTGTACCTAAGCCCCGATGTACACCTGTAAAAACCAAAAGAAACATTCCTCATAAATGTTTACATTATATTTGCATATGTTTAAACTGTTGTCTGAATCCAGACAGATAATATGGTCAATGTTGTTGTCAATTACCTGCACATCTCTTACAGATAATAACACAGAGATTAATGGATGCCCAATCAGGATTCAGCGCTTTGCAGTCTGCACATACTTTGTTGGATTTGTTCGACCAGATCTTCTCAGCCACCTCATAATCAGACAGAGTTTCGGCAATTGAGTCCTGAAGTACCTCAACCCATTCTTTCTTCTCTCGTTCAGATTCTGCTGTGAAACTGCAACATTCAAAAGCATGAATTGTTACTCCAATAAAATTACCATGGGACCAATTTACTACATCAGTTCAGCTTGTCTTTATCTGTTTGGAGCAGATTTATTTTGATTTAGATCTCAAAATGTATTTTTTCTGACACAAGTAAGATAACAATGGAGCTCAAATCCTTCCAAAGGTACTATTCGGAACATAGGAGCAGGAGGAGGCCATTCAGCCCATCGAGCCTGTTCTGCCATTCAATATGATCATGGCTGATTATCCATTTCAATGCCTTTCCCCCGCACTATCCCCCTGACCCTTTACGTAATTGACATTTAGAAATCTGTCAATCTCTGCATTAAACATACTCAATGACTGAGCTCCCATAACACTCTGGGGTAGAGAATTCCAAAGATTCACAACCCTCTGAGTAAAAACAAATTCTCCTCATCTCAGTACTAAGTGGCTTCCCCCTTATTTTGAAACTGTGTCCCCTGGTACTACATTCCCCAACCAAGGGGAACATCTTACCTGCATATCTACTGCCTATCCCTTCAATGAGATCACCTCTCATTCTTCAAAACTCCAGGTCCAGTTTTCCCAATCTCTCTTCCTAGGACAGTCCCACCATCCCAGGAATTAATCTGGTGAACCTTCGTTGCACTCCCTCTGTGGCAATAATATCCTACCTAAAGTAAGGGGACCAAAACTGCACACAGTACTCCAGGTGCAGTCTAACTAAGGTTCTATATAATTGAAGCAAGACTTCACTACTCTTGTACTCAAATCCACTTGTGATAAAGGCTAACATTCTATTAGCCTTCCTATTTGCCTGCTGCACCGGCATGTTAGCTTTCAGTAACTTATTACAGAATCACACAGTGCAGAAGAGGCCCTTCAGCCCACCGAGTCTGCACCGACACGTGAGAAACACCTGACCTACCTACCTAATCCCATTTACCAGCACTTGGCCCATAACCTTGAATGTTATGATGTGCCAAATGCTCATCCATTTAAAGGATGTGAGGCAACCCGTCTCCACCACCCTCCCAGGCAGCGCATTCCAGACCGTCACCACCCTCTGGGCAAAAAGCTTTTTCCCCACATCCCCCCTTAAACCTCCTGCCCCTCACCTTGAACTTATGTCCCCTCGTGACTGACCCTTCAACTAAGAAGAGCAGCTGCTCCCTATCCACCCTGTCCATGCCCCTCATAATCTTGTACACCTTGATCAAGTCGCCCCTCAATCTTCTCTGTTCCAGCAAAAACAACCCAAGTCTATCCAACCTCTCTTCATAACTTAAATATTTCATCCCAGGCAACATCCTGGTGAATCTCCTCTGCACCCCCTCCAGTGCAATCACACCCTTCCTATAATGTGGTGACCACAACTGCACACAGTACTCCAGCTGTGGCCTCACCAAGGTTCTATACAACTCCAACATGATCTCCCTACTTTTGTAATCTATGCCTCGATTGATAAAGGCAAGTGTCCCATATGCCTTTTTCACCACCCCACTAACATGCCCCTCCGCCTTCAGAGATCTATGGACACACACGCCAAACTCCCTTTGTTGCTCAAAACTTCCTAGTGTCATGCCGTTCATTGAATACTTCCTTGTCAAATTACCCCTTCCAAAGTGTATCACCTCACGCTTTTCAGGGTTAAATTCTATCTGCCACTTATCTGCCCATTTGACCATCCCGTCTATATCTTCCTGTAGTCCAAGACACTCAACCTCACTGTTAACCACCCGTCCAATCTTTGTGTCATCTGCAAACTTACTAATCCTACCCCCCATATAGTCATCTATGTCGTTTATATAAATGACAAATAATAGGGGATCCAGCACAGATCCCTGTGAAACGCCACTGGTCACTGGCTTCCATTCACTAAAGCATCCTTTTGTCATCACCCTCTGCCTCCTACAACTAAGCCAATTTTGAATACAACTTATGGACAAGGACACCCAAGTCCCTTTGTACATCTACGCTTTCTAATCTCTTAACATTTAAAAAAATGCTCTGCACATCCGTTCCTCTTTCCAAAGTGAATAACCTCACATTTTTCCACATTATATTCCATCTGCCATGTTCTTACCCACTCACTAAGTCTGTGGAAATCCCTTTGAAGCCATTTTGCATCATCCTCACAACACACATTCCCACCTCGCTTTGTGTCATCTGTGAACCTGGAAATATTAGATTTGGTCCCCATACCCAAATCATTGATGTATATTGTCAGTGAATGGATGGTCCTTTTAGTATTTTCCCATTTTAAAAACCAAGATGAATTAAGGTCAATAGCACAGTAGACTTTCAGACAATGTGAAAACCATCACTGATATAGATTCCATTCAGATAAATATTTATTAAAATTAATGACAGATATCTTTCTCCTTTCTCCTTTTTCTGAAAATTTTTCTCCAAGATATGCTTTATAGAACTTTTACCATTTTTTTATTTCTTGCTTTTATATCTTTCTTTCTCTTCTATATTTTTTTTAGATGTACCGAATACTGAGTTCAAAAGCTCAGCACATTAACACAATCTAATTTTCTGTTTGGACCTAATCTACCAATCGGATATTTTGTATACAGCAGCATTGGGCTCTGAAACATCTGATTTAGTGAACTCCAAGAGATATTTGACAGAGAAGGTTCATTGTATTTTAAGACTTTACTTTAAGTTCTAATGATGATGAAGGGTTAAGTACAGGGACAGGGATGTCTTGCTGCAATTGTACAGGGCCTTGGTGAGACCACACCTGGAATATTGAGAGCAGTTTTGGTCTCCTTATCTGAGGAAGGATGTACTTGCTATAGAGGGAGTGCAGCGAAGGTTTACCAGACTGATTCCTGGGATGGCGGGACTGACATATGAGGAGAGATTGAGTCGGTTAGGGTTATATTAGCTGGAGTTCAGAAGAATGAGGGGGGATCTCATAGAAACCTATAAAATTCTAACAGGACTAGACAGGGTAGATGCAGGAAGGATGTTCTCGATGGTGGGGAATCCAGAACCAGGGGTCACAGTCTGAGGATATGGGGTAGACCATTTAGGACTGGGATGAGGAGAAATATCTTCACCCAGAGAGTGGTGAGCCTGTGGAATTCATTATCACAGAAAGTAGTTGAGACCAAAACATTGTATACTTTCAAGAAGGAGTTAGATATAGCTCTTGGGGTGAAAGGGATCAAAGGATATGGGGAGAAAGCGGGAGAGGCTATTGAGTTGGATGATCAGCCATGATCATAATGAATGGCGGAGCAGGCTCGAAGGGCTGAATGGCCTACTCCTGCTTCTAGTTTTTATGTTAACATTGTTTTCTGTACCAAACTGTATGAACATATGAAATAGGAACAGGAGTAGACCATTCGGCCCCTCAAGCCTGCTCCACCATTCAATAAGATCATGGCTGATCTGAATGTAACCTCAACCCCACATTCTTGACTACTCCCGTTAACCTTTCACCCCCTTGTTAATCAAGAATCTATCTAGCTTTGCCTTGGAAACATTCAAAGGCTCTACTTCCACCGCCTTTTGAGGGAGAGAGTCCAAAGACTCATGACCCTCTGAGAGAAAAAATTTGCCTAATCTCCATTTTAAACGGTGACCCCTTATTTTGAAACAGTGACCCCTAGTCCTAGATTTTCTCACAAGAGGAAACATCCTCTCCACATCCACCCTGTCAAGACCCCTCAGGATCTTATACATTTCAATCAACTTGACTCTTACTCTTCTATACTCCAGTGGATACAAGCCTAACCTGTCCCACCTTTCCTCATAAGACAACCCACCCATTCCTGGTGTTAGTTTAGTAAACCTTCTGTGAACTGCTCCTAATGTATTTACATATTTTTTTAAATAAGGAGGTCAGTACATTGTAGCTCAGTGTGTGTCAAACATCATGTCAGAACGCAATGGTTATATTGTGGGAGATCTATAACCTGTTAACTTGTGGCAATACAAATAGCAGAGAAACAAGAGAAAATAAGAAACAATATAACTCACCTGAAGGTTTTAAAAGGAGTGATTAATTCAAAGCTTTTACGATTGCCATCACGAATCGTGGCTCCCTCTACTTCAATCATCGTGATTGCAATACCAGTTTTAAAATTCTACCACAACAAAAGCAGCATGTGTTAGCATTAGCTTGATACACAATTCCAATTCAAACTCATTTAAGATTTGCCCTCTTGCCCTGACACAAAACTGGGTGGGAAGGTAAGTTGTGAGAAGGATGCAGGGAGGCTTCAAGAGGACTTGGACAGGCTAAGTAGATGGGCTAGAACATGGCAGATGGAATATAATGTGAGTAAGTGTGAAGTTATCCACTTTGGTAGAAAAAACAGAAAGACAAAATATTTCTTAAATGGTGAGAGGTTGGGAAATGTTGATGTCCAAAGGGACCTGGGTGTCCTTGTTCATGAGTCACTAAAAGTTAGCATGCAGGTGCAGCAAGCAATTAGGAAGGCAAATGTTACGTTGGCCTTCGTCACAAAGGTATGTGAGTACAGGAGTAAAGGTGCCGTGCTGCAATTGTATAGAGCCTTGGTGAGACCATATCTTTTTTGTGTACAGCTTTGGTCTCTTTATCTAAGGAAGGATGTATTTGCCATAGAGGGAGTGCACTGGAGGTTCACCAGACTGATCCCTGGGATGGTGGGATTGTCTTATGAGCAGAGATTGCGAAGACTGGGCCTGTATTCCCTAGAGTTTCGAAGAATGTGACATGATCTCAATGAAACTTACAAAATTCTTACAGGGTGTGATGGGGTCGATGTGGATGTAGATGTTTCCCCCTGGCTGGTGAGTCAAGAACCAGGGACACAGTCTCAGAATAAGGGGCAGGTCATTTAAGACTGAGGTGAGGAGGAATTTCTTCACTCAGAATCTTTGGAATTCTCTGCCCCAGAGGCTGTGGAAGCTCAATCATTGAGTATGATCAAAACAGAAATCAACAGACTTCTGGATTCTAACGATATCAAGGGGACATAGGGCGGGAAAGTATCATTGAGGTCAATTTTTTTTCATTTATTCATGGGATGTGAACATCACTGGCTAGGCAGCATTTAATGCCCATCCCTAATTGTCCTTGATCAGAGGGCATTTAAGAGTCAACTACATTGCTGTGGGTCTGGAGTCACAAATAGGCCAGACCAGGTAAGGACGGCAGATTTCCTTCTCTAAAGGACATTAGTGAACGAGATGGGTTTTTACAACAATCGACAATGGTTTCATGGTCATCTTTTAATTCCAGATTTTTATTGAATTCAGATTCCACCATCTGCCGTGGTGGGATTTGAACCCAGGTCAGCCATGATCTAACTGAATGGTGGAGCAGGCATGATGGGCCGAATGGCCAACTCCTGCTCTTATAGAAACATAGAAAATAGGAGCAGGAATAGGCCATTTGGCCCATCGAGCTTGCTCCACCATTCATTATGATCATGGCTGATCACCCAACTCAATAGCCTGCTTCCCCCTTCTCTCCATATCTTTTGATCCCTTTTGCCCCAAGAGCAAAATCTAACTCCTTCTTGAAAGCATACAATGTTTTGGCCTCAACTACTTTCTGTGGTAACAAATCCAACAGGCTCACCATTCTCTGGGTGAAGAAATTTCTCCTCATCTCAGTTCTAAATGGTCTACCCCGTATCCTCAGACTGTGACCCCTGGTTCTGGAATCCCCCACCATCGGGAATATCCTTCCTTCATCTGCCCTGTCTAGTCCTGTTAGAATTTTATAGGTTTCTATGAGATTCCCCCCTCATTCTTCTGAACTCCAGCGAATATAATCCTAACCGACTCAATCTCTCCTCATATGTCAGTCTCCCCATCCCAGGAATCAGTCGGGTAAACCTTCGCTGCACTCCCTCTATAGCAAGTACATCCTTCCTCAGATAAGGAGACCAAAACTGCACACAATATTCCAGGTGTGGTGTCACTAAGGCCCTGTATAAATGCAGCAAGACATCCCTGCTCCTGTACTCGAATCCTCTGGCTATGAAGGCCAACATACCATTTGCCTTCTTTACCGCCTGCTGCACCTGCATGCTTACCTTCAGCGACTGGTGAACAAGGACACCCAGGTCTCATTGCACATTCCACTCTCTCAATTTATAGCCATTCAGATAATAATCTGCCTTCCTCTTTTTGCTACCAAAGTGGATAACCTCACATTTATCCACATTATACTGCATCTGCCATGCATTTGCCCACTCACTCAGCTTGTCAAAATCACACTGAAGCATCTCTGCATCCTCCTCACAGCTCACCTTCCCATCCAGCTTTGTGTCATCTGCAAAGTTGTAGATATTACATTTAGTTCCCTCATCTAAATCATTTATATTGTGAATAACTGGGGTCCCAGCACCGATCCCTGCGGTACCCTACTAGTCACTGCCTGCCATTCGGAAAAAGACCTGTTTATTCCTACTCTTTGTTTCCTGTCCGCCAAACAGTTTTCTATCCATCTCAATACACTACCCCCAAACCCATGCGCTTTAATTTTACATGCTAATCTCTTATGCGGGACTTTGTCGAAAGCCTTTTGAAAGTCCAAATAAACTACATCCACTGGCTCCCCCTCATCAACTCTACTAGTTACATCTTCGAAAAATTCCAGTAGATTTGTCAAGCATGATTTCCCTTTCGTAAATCCATGCTGACTCTGTCTGATTCTGCTACTGTTTTCCAAGTGCTCAGCTATTAAATCTTTTATAATGGACTCTAGAATTTTCCCCACTACCGACGTCAGGCTGACTGGCCTATAATTGCCTGTTTTTTCTCTACCTCCCTTTTTAAATAGTGGGGTTACATTAGCTACCCTCCAATCTGCAGGAACTTTTTCAGAGTCTATAGAATCTCAGAAGATGACCACCAATGCATCCATTATTTCTAGGGCCACTTCTGTAAGTACTCTGGGATGTAGGTTATCAAGCCCTGAGGATTTATCGGCCTTCAATCCCATCAATTTCCCAAACACCATTTCCCTAATAACACTGATTTCTTTCAGTTCCTCCCTCCCTCTAAACCCTGTGTTCCCCAACATTTGTGGTATGTTATTTGTGTCCTCCTTTGTGAAGACAGGACCAAAGTATGTATTTAGTTGGTCAGCCATTTCTTTGTTCCCCCATTATAAATTCCCCTGTTTCTGACTGTAAGGGACCTACATTTGTCTTCACCAATCTTTTTCTCTGCACATACCTACATAAACTTTTACAGTAAGTTTTTATGTTCCCTGCAAGCTTACTCTCATCCTCTATTTTCCCCTTCTTAATCAATCCCTTGGTCCTCCTTTGCTGAGTTCTAAACTCCTCCCAATCCTCAGGTCTGTTGTTTTTTCTGGCCAATTTGCATGCCTCTTCCTTGGATCTAATACTATCTCTAATTTCCCTTGTAAGCCATGGTTTGGCCACCTTTCCTGTTTTACTTTTGCACCAGACAGGAATAAACAATTGTTGCAGTTCACCCATGCGCTCTTTGAATGTTTGCCGTTGCCTATTCACCGTCGTCCCTTTGAGTAACGTTTCCCAATCCATCATAGCCAACTCGCGCCTCATACCATCGTAGTTTCCTTTATTAAGATTCAGGACCCTGGTCTCAGAATCAACTACGTCACTCTTCATCTTGATGAAGAATTCTATCATATTATGGTCGCTCATCCCCAAGGGGCCTCACACAACTAGGTTGCCAATTATTCCTTTCTCATTACACAATACCCAGTCTAGGATGGCCTGTTCTCTAGTTGGTTCCTCAACGTATTGGTCCAGAAAACCATCCCGTATACACTTCAGGAATTCCTCCTCTACGGTATTGTTACTAATTTGATTTGCCCAATCTATATGCATATTAAAGTCAACCATAATTACAGATGTTCCTTTATTGCATGAGTCTCTAATGTCCTGTTTAATGCCATTCCCAACATCACCGCGACAGTTTGGGGGTCTATATACAACCCCCAAGAATGTTTTTTGCCCCTTAGTGGTTCTCAGCTCTACCCATACAGATTCCACATCGTCGGAGCTAATATCTTTCCTCACTATTGCATTAATTTCCTCTTTAACCAGCAATGCAACTCCACCGCCTTTTCCTTTTTGTCTGTCCTTCCTAAATACGCAATACCCCTGGATGTTCAGTTCCCATCCCTGGTCACCCTGCAGCCATGTTTCCATAATCCCAACTATATCATACCTGTTTACATCTATTTGCACGGTTAATTCATCCACTTTATTGCGAATGCTCCTTGCATTAAGACGAAAGCCTTAAAGCTTGCCTTTTTAACATTACTTGTCCTGTTCCCACTATTTTTCACTGAGGCCCTGATTGATTCTTGCCCTTGATTTCTCTGCCTATCACTTTTTTATTCCCCTTCCTGTCTTTTGTTCTTGTCCTTGATTCCCCCTCCTCTGACTCCTTGCATAGGTTCCCATCCCCTGCCATTTTAGTTTAAACCCTCTCTTTGCTATGGCATAGCTGATGGTAAATGCTGAGCTGCTCAAATCCCAAAGGGAAACTTGAAACAACTGTCACAGCTTGTTTGGAAATTTGTATAAATTTCGAGATGTGTGCCGCGAATTCAGTAGTAATAAGACTACCAACCCTTATAGGTTTTATCAAACTAGATTAAACATTTATTAACAAGAAAAAATATTTTTAAGCACCCACATATGTCTCCAAATTACTACTATAATAACTTATAAATCCCCTAATTAACCTGACTCCCAGTTACACTTGCATTAAGGCAACAGTAAGATACGTAGATTTTAAAAGACCCAGGCAAAGAAACATGATACCCTGAAGCAGTTGAATTCAAAGTGAATTTCTTAACTTCAGTTCATTGAAAACAGCAGCTTTAGGTATCGATGCTGAAGGCTTTTCACACTTGTTAGATCTTAAAATGCCTTCCCTTACACACAGCCTTCACTCCTTTATACATATTTTCCCCTTTGAATGCATATTCCCATTGTTTCACTATGTCTTTGGACTTAATATTTCTGATAGTTAAAATCTCTCATCGCACAGGTCCATGGAGAGAAACAAAACTAATGGCCTGGATTTTCACCGAGTTGGGATGACTCGAGGGACCTTTAAAAATGGCGGGTGGGTCCCGATTCCAGGATTTCTGGCCCCATTCCTGGGCTGTCCAATTTTTGGGAATGGCTTTAAATCGTGCAGGCTGGTTGAGGTCAAAAGACTGCATCCAGCATTCCCGACCTGGTTGGCTCCATTGTGGGGATAGGCATGTCCTAGTCCTCCATACTTTTTATGGAGTTGGATCAGGTTTTATAGGACTTGTGGTTCATGGACCCTCCATGGAGATGTGAAACATAGTCTACACGAGGGGACCTTTTAAAAGGTAAGTTCAAAAATTCCTCCTCATGTGCCCCATGCTCCCCAAACAATCCCTTTGCCCCGCATGCCTCCCATGGCAAGCTGTGCCCCCCAAATCAACCCTTGTGGCTCCTCATGACCCCCATGTCAAGCTTTGTCATTTCCAAGTTGATTCACCCACTATGCACTGTATAGAAGCAATGAACCCCAAAGTGACAGTAGGATGTGTAAAGAAAGATTTTTTAAAAAGTCATTCATTGATAATTTTCCACTTTCTTAAAAATGAACACCTTTTTACAACAGGGCAATTTTTAATTTATTTATTCATTCATGGGATGTGGGTGTCGCTGGCTAGGTCAACATTTATTGCCCATCCCTAATTGCCATAGTTCAGAGGGCATTTAAGAGTCGACCACATTGCTGTGTGTCTGGAGTCACATGTAGGCCAGACCAGGTAAGGGTGGCAGATTTTCTTCCCTAAAGGACATTAGTGAACCGGGTGGGTTTTTACAACAATCGCCAATGGTTTCATGGTCATCATCAGACTTTTCATTCCAGATTTTTTTATTGAATTCAAATTCCACCATCTGCCATGTCCCCAGAGTATTACCCTGTGTCTCTGTTACCAGTCCAGTGACAAGACCACTATATTGATAATACCACTATGCCACCACCTCCCCCTGAAAATGTCAATCATCCAGATCCTTTAAAGTTTCAATAGCTGAAACTGCAGGCACTTGAAGCCTCTGCATCTTCGATAAATAGGCATTTTGAAATTGACAGCAGAGATCAGAGAGCCATAGCTGTTAAATGTTTTCCCCAGAGCTCTGGTATTTTAGAATTCTAATGACTGCCTGGTTTCTCAGCCAAGCACACATAGTAAGGCAAAACTTTTCATCTTGCACTCATCAGGACAAACACAAGAATGCCAAATTTCAAACTATCACAACAATTTGTACTACAAGAGAAAAGGGCGCAGATGGATTGGCAAGTTGACTCTGTTTAGCCAAGGCATTGCCATGGAGAAAACTATAGGGAACTATATGCTCCCCAAGCTCCCATGTAATTCAACAAAAGGTACAAAGCTTGAACATATTCCTTTTGTTTACAGCGAACGTATGAGTATGCATGTATGTCATTTCTAGCAAGCGTAAATGAGCCACCTTATGAGCTCAATTATTTTCAACCAGCTCCCCTTTCCCCATGTTCTAAATTTTGTGATTGTTTGAAATTTTGTTCTGATGTGTGCGAGATGAAAAGCTTCAGCAACGTGTGTCTATTTAGCAAAATTCACATTCTATATGACCTCTGGACTGTTAATATAACGTCAACCAAAAAAAAAACATCTGTAGACATTACAAACATTTAAGCTTGTCCACCATCTACAAGGCAAAAGTCAGGAGCGTGATGGAATATTTCCCACTTGCCTGGATGAGTGCAGCTCCAACAACACTCAAAATACTTGACACCACCTAGGACAAAACAGCCCACTTGATTGGCACCACATCCATCACCTTAAATATTCACTCCCTCCAGCATCGATGCACAGTGTCAGCTGTGTGTACCATCTCCAAGATACACTGCCACTCACCAAGGCTCCCTTCAACAGCACCATCCAAACCCTCTATCACATCGAAGGCTAAGAGCAGCAGATAAATAGGAATGCCACACAAAAGCAAAATACTGCAGATGCTGGAAATCTGAAATCAGATCTGATGAAAGGTCATGACCTGAAACATTAACTCTGTTTCTCTCTCCACAGATGCTGCTAGACCTGCTGAGAATTTCCAGCATTTAATTAATTTAATGTGTTAATTTAATGGGAACACCACCTACTGGAAGTTCCCTTCCAAGTCACTCACCATCCTGACTTGGAAATATATCGCTGTTCCTTCACTGTCGCTGGGTCAAAATCCTGGAACTCCCTCCCTAACAGCACTGTGGATGTACCTACACCACACGGACTGCAGCGGTTCAAGAAGGCAGCTCACAACCACCTTCTCAAGGGCAACTAGGAATGGGCAATAAATGTTGGCCCAGTCAGTGAAGCCCACATCCCGTGAAAACATTTTTATCATGTCTTTATATACTTACTATAGCCAAGCTCTAGTTTCTAAGGTATGACTGATGGACTACAGCTCTCTTGATTTACGAACTGACTTTGAATGATTGTGATATTAACTCTACTTTCTTCAGCTCTTTGATGCTCCTGGTCCCTTAAAGGATGCGAGCATGATTTGGAAAGGAGATACTTCCTGAACATCGTATCTACCCCTTCCCACTTTCAAAATAGGAATAGGCAAACATATTTAGAAAATAAATTCTTGTTGCAGGACCTCATCCCTCTTCCTACCTATGTCATTGGCACCAATGTGAAACACGACCTCTGATTGTTCACCCTCCCCCTTCAGGATGTCCTGCAGCCGTTCTGTGACATCCTTGACCCTAGCATCAAGGAGGCAACACACCATCCTGGAGTCACGTCTACGGCTGCAAAAGCATCTGTCTGTTTCGCTTACTATTGAGTCTCCTACCACTATTGGATCTTACTTTAATTCTTCACTTTTCCATTCGAGTACCCAATCCATTCTGCATTTGTGTCCAGTGCTGTGATGATGATGACAGTGACCACACTTCAAAAAATCACTTAAATATAAAGCACTTTAGGAAGACATGGGGTAATGAAAGGTGCTATATAAATACCAGTCTATCTTTCTTTCTCAGATTGGCAGAATGGTCTGATACCTTCCCCATTGTCTCTGTGTACTTCCACTCAAGTAGGCTTTTTCAATCAGCCAGAAGACTATAGCAGTGTGGAAGACAGGAAACATTTGTAGCAGCTAAACTGCAACAACTTGCATTTATTTAGTACATCTAAGTTGATAAATGACCCAAGCAATTTATAGTGGCGACTTCATATCAGTACAACTAATCATTCAGACTGACACTGTCTTTGTACGGCATCTGAAGGCTCTTCTTAAAATTGTTGCTACGAGTGTCCTGATGGTCATCACTATCCAATAAAGATCCTATTACGTTCTTTATAATTAATTCCCACTAAACTGATATCACATTATGTGGGGGACATTGCTTCTGTGTGATTCTCCCTCTGCTCCTCCCACCATCCACCCATTTCTTCCGCACCTGTTCGTTTTTGTGTAGCCATAGGATGTTGATGTTGAGGGCAGCGTACACTTTCGATTTGTATCCCTTCATCTCCAAGCAACCAAACTTCTGCCAGAAAGCCATTGGTCCAGTCCGTCGAGGGGAGGAGAAGTGATGCTCCTTGACTGCGTTCTGCAAGTGTGTACACCACTCATTTCTCTGCACTGAAATACATAAAGACAGAGTCAGACATATAGCATTTTAAAAGTACTAAAATGTCCCAAGGTGCCTCACAGAAACATTATAAATAAAGTGTGACACCGAGTCACATAAGGAGATATTAAGAAAGATGTCCAAAAACTTGGTCAAAGAAGCAGGTTTTAAGCAGTGTCTTAAAGGAGGAAAGCAAGTCAGGGAGGTGGAGAGATTTAGGGAAGATATTCCAGAGTTTGGGACTTTGTCAGCTGGAGATATAGCCACGAATGACGGAGCTATTAAAATCAGTGACGCACAAGAGGCCAGAATGAACTAACTGCAGAGACGGCTGTGGAGGGGATTACAGAGGCAGCAGACAAATGGCAGAATTTTATGGTTCCCCCACTGGTGCATTTTTAGGTCGGGGGGGAACTTGAAATTGAAGGGACGGGTGCTATGATCCCAGCTGAAGTTATTACTGGACAAGCTGAATCCCAGGGTGGAACCCAGCTTGATAGATCCTAACTTTTATTTAGATACACGGAGGTGGCTACTGAACAGAGTCACAGGAGTCAGCTGATGAACTTTTAACAAAATTCTAAAACATTCTTTAAACAAGAAAAGATGAACTATATTACAATACTCCTTCACCCACAACTATACCTTAATGGATATATACAGGTTTGTAAGGATAACACAAGTTATAAAAGCTATCTCATACTCTAATGTTCACAGTAAGTACACAGTCCATGTAAACCAATAGGTGACCTGTGGTCAGACACACCACACTCTGAAACCAAGTGACAGATGCCGCCTCAACCAGATTCTATGGATCTCTCCTCAACTCCCCACAGGCGCTTGTCACACTGAGAGCAAACCAGTCTCACTGAACTCCATGGGCAGAATATTATGCTTGGCGTGTGGGTGCGTGCTCGATACACCCGAGTGTGAAATGACGCGTGATGACATCGGGCGTGCGCCCTGACGTCATCACGCAGTCTCGCGAAATTTCGCTCAGCAGGCACGTGCCAGAGTCGGCTGCACGCTCGCGGATAATTAAATGGCCGAGTGAGGCCATTAACAATCTAATTAAATTCAAATTTACGCTGCCCGTCCAAACTTACAGTTGGCGAAAGGACCAAACGGCCTTTACTTTTTTTAGGAAGTCTCATTCATGAGCGGCTTGAGGTTTCCTAAAGCAAATAAACATTAAATAAAAACTTTATTTTTGAATTAAAAACATATCCCAGCTCATGTGACACAGTCATGTGAGGGGACATGTTTTATTAAATTTTTACTCTCATCATTTTCTCTTTACACAGCAGCTCCGTGCCTCAGGGAGATTGAACAAACTGTATACTAGGCCCGGCTCTCCCTCCTCCCCCCACCTGCACAGGTAGCGCTCATCGCTGCCACTCACGTTCCACGCAGAGTGGGCCTTAATTGGCCCCCCCCACGTGAAATCACGGTGCGGAGCCGATCGGAGGTTCAGCTTCCCTCACCTCCGCCTATCCCCGCCAATGGAAAAATCCTGCTGCATCTTTCCCATGAGGCTTTCCAATCTCCACTCTCGAAGAACTTGCTCTGGAACCTTCCCCCAAACAACGCTTTCTCTGGATGCCATCCACAAGGGTCCACCTCCAGGGTTTCAAACTCCACTTCCAATGTTCCTCTCCCCTGGGTCACCACATGCATTCAAGTTTTCTTCCACAAACTCTCTCACTGACTCAGCCATGCCAATAGAACACCATTGCTTCACATGCCCATAGTAAAGAGTTACAGGCCTTCAGCTATCTCCTCGGGCCTTCCGGCTTCTTGCACACTTACGTTGCTTTAAATCTGCTTTCTGCAGCTTTCTTCTCTTCAAGCTTGAAGCTTGGAGCCTTCCTCTCTGCCCCTTACTTTCAATTCCACAGAACAGAACATTTTCCAGATTCCTGTCCTTGTCCTTTGACTAGACTGTCTTCTTGGAACCTTTCCTGTTCCACTCCCCTGGATTTGGGACTTTCTTCTTTAGTTTCTGGAACCTGCTCCTGCAATTTCCTCTCTTGTCCAGCCTCTCCTGGCAACTGGCTTCAACTTTAGTTTGGGACTTGCTATCTATCCCTCTGCTGTTCAGCCTCTCTTGAATCCGGCCTCAACTGAACTCAAACTGCTTTCAACTGGGCTGAAACTACTTTTCTGGTCCTGTGGGGGCCTCCTTTATGGACTCCTGTTGCTAGGCAACAGCTCAGGTTTTTCTACTCTTGTTTGCTTTCACTCCCCTTCAAGAGTCATAAAATCTTCATTAAAATGCAGACATCTTTTAAAGTGAAACTAAGGCCAAGATTTTATGGCCCTTCCTGCTCAGGTGGTCCCACTGAAACGAATGGAGATTTAAAAGGCTTTGCCGTTTCTGCCGGGGAGAGACTTGCTGCAGCTGGGCTGTAAAATCCTAAAACTCAACTTCTTTTCTTTACAAACAAATACGAATCAAACTTAAACATTAAAGCTAAAATTCATTCTTAACACCCACAAATACAAATATAGCTTGCTTAAACGATCTCTATTTCCTAACACAGGATTCCCTCTGTGTTCCCGCTTGCCCCAGCCACATAGCGATTTTACGCGGGGGTGGGGCAAGGCCTCAGGCAGGAAGCCCACCTTTGCCCCAATAGAGGCCCTTAAATGGCCAATTATTGGCTACTTAAGGACCGTTTCCCTCTCAGCCTCAATTTTTAAGCTTGAGAGGTTTGATCTTGCGTTGGGGGAAGCCCGAAAATCAACAAAGTCACATCTCGTACGGAAAGTGTGAGGTGGGTGGCGCCTCTTTTAGAAACCCTCTTCTGAAGCCGGGCATTCCCCCTTAAGGTCCGGTGGCCTCTGGACCTCCCTCCCTCCCCCTGGCCTTTCTCCTGAGAACCCGGTTTCCCCCTTTGTACCGCCCCCACCCCAGGCCTTCCCTACCCTTCACATCTGGGACCCTTTGAACTTACCTGGGCCTCCAGTGCTCAGACTTAATCTCAGGCGTCCTCCTGCATTTCCTCTTCTGTCCACTAGAGAAGTGCCAGCCAATCAGATTGGCCAGCAGCTCTCTAAGGTGGGACTTCCTCCCGAGTGATGGGCAGAAGTCCCGCCTGAACACTCCTTTGAGTGTGAAATGGCTGTGGGGCATTCGGAGCTGGTGGAGATGTGTTCCCCGCTGACTCTTTGAATAGCGAGAAGTGAGGCCCTGCTATTTGAAAAATTCAGGCCAAAGACGTGCATGGGAACATGTTGCAGATTTTTTGAGCAAGGATAAATGAGGTGAGAGTCCCTGAAATACAAGTAATGTTCCCGCACACTAATGTGATGATAGGTTAGCTGAGCCATATAAGCATATTTGCATGTTCCTTGTCAGTACAATTCAGTATGTTCTGCAGAAGTTACATTTTGGAACAGATCCGAAGGAATACCCAGCCATTAAAGTCACAGGGACATGAGAATAGCTAAAGCAATGAGGGAAAATAAGAAAAAGAGAGAAATTGATGAGGCCTAAAGCTGAAACAGAAGTTATTGGCAACACACGTCTCTGAAGAGAGAAAAAGATATACAGTAGTTCAATAACACGGGCACGACACACAACCATCAATGTATTTTTATTCATTTATGGGATGTGGGTGTCACTGGCTGGGTCAGCATTTATTGCCCATCCCTAGTTGCCCTTGAGAAGGTGGTGGTGAGCTGCCTTCTTGAACCGTTGCAGTCCATGTGGTGTAGGTACACCCACAGTGCTGTTAGGGAGGCAGTTCCAGGATTTTGATCCAGCGACAGTGAAGGAACGGTGATATATTTCCAAGTCAGGATGGTGAGTGGCTTAGAGGGGAACTTCCAGGTGGTGGTGTTCCCATTTGTCTGCTGCCCTTACGGTAGAGGTCAGGGGTTTGGAAGGTGCTGTCAAAGGTGTATGGTACAAATTGCTGCTAATGTATGCTGGTGAACAACATAAGAAAGGAGTAGACCGTATACTGGACTACTAATCCAGAGACCCAGGGTGATGCTTTGGGGACCAGAGTTCGAATCCCACCACGGCAGATGGTAGAATCTGAATTCAATGAAAACCTGGAAATAAAAGTTTGATGATGACCAGAAAACATTGACGATTGTTGTAAAAACTCATCTGGTTCACTAATGTCCTTTAGGGAAGGAAATCTGTCATTCTTACCTGGTCTGCTCAATATGTTACTCCAGACCCACCGCAATGTAGTTGATTCTTAAATGCCTCCTGAACAAGGACAATTAGGGATGGGCAATAAATGCTG